>NC_053171.1:85841164-86141164 GCF_016835505.1 Polypterus senegalus
GGCATGTATGTACACCCAAGTGCACAGTAATTAGTTTATTTTTTCCATTCTTTGCTGCTACTATGAAGGCAATAAGCGATTTTATTTCAGAGATGAGCTGTAACAAGCCTCAATAACCTGTCATTAAAACCAATGTCACAACACTGAAGATTAGCAACAGATCGAGCTGACTAATGCACAATGCCGCAGGGATGCTGACAAGATCTGGGACTGGAGTTCAACATCTTATTTCCATCTATTAATCTTGACTTAAACACAGCCAGCCTATTATAAATGGAGCTCAGTGTATTCTTCCAGTTATTGCTTTAAAATCTGTACAGCAAAATAATGAGGCAGATTTTTCCCTTTAGGCACAATGATCTTCTTTCTTAAGCCAAGTACAAGGTTTCTTTCATGTTTAAGCTGATTCTGCACTTGAATCATTCTATATTTCCAAAAACATTGCACTCATATTTGAATAATTTATACATGAAAGCTGCAATGTGCTAAAACAAACACTGAAAGTGAACAATTTGCAGGTGCAATATAATACAAAGGCCAATACAGTATATACAAAATATAACTTTGCAAATAAAGAAAACATATTTGCTCAAGAATGTAGGGAGAATTATACCTGAAGATTAAAAAAATATATTTGCTTTTCAAAAAATGGAAAATGAAAACCTTAATTAACAGCACCAATATGCATTAATTTTAAGTAACTAATAAATAATCGGTTATGCATGAAATTAACTGAAGGTAGGCAAGGCAGTGCCACAAAGAAGGTAAATAACCTGAATGGATCATTTTCAACACCTTGATTATGTAAACAGTTAAAAAAACAGAATCTAGAAGATGGTCGCTGTCTGGAATGCTTTTAGCTTCAGGACACACTGTCAGACACCAACTGTAAAAAAAAGCAGCAAGTTAAAGAGAGAGGACTTTGTGATGTTATCCAGAGGACACGAGGATCTAACTAAACAGGGAAACCATGCCAATAAAGCAATTGTGGAGGCTGAAGCAAAGACCTGTACGTATAAGGAGATTAGTAAAGCCAGAGAGAATTACCTTCTGGGATGACTTAAAGATGTTCTGCCCAGCAATTGACTACTGGAAACATGGCAGAAGTGACTATGTCCAGACTGTTTGCAGCCAGGATGGTGCAACATTGACTTTGAAATTTCGGTATTATCACGAGGCAGAAGAGGCACTTTGAGATTGACCCTACAACCTGGCTAGAGAGCTCTCCTTGGAAAAAGCACTACCAGGAACTACAGTTGAGATCACTGCAGTAGACAAAAACCTCCTTGGTGGCAAGGAAGGGTGCGCAACAAATGAGATCTAACTGCAAATGCTGAAATCAATAAATACTGTTGCTGAGACATGGAAACAATGACTATACCTAGGAACTGGCAAGATGGGGTGGTAGTTTCTGTTTTTCCAATGGAATAAAATGAAATGTTTTTTGAATTCACAATAAACTAAACTCCTCTGGCTTTATTAGGAAAGTCTATGCTGGGACACTGAATGAAGACTGTGGCCGACAGTCAAACAGTATATAATATTTGTGAGAATCAATGTGGAACGCCTTGAGCATGGGAAAGGCATGACATAAATAAAATGCATTATTATTATCATCATCATCATCACCACCATCAATCTGGCATGAAAACAGTGAGCCAACTACATGTGTTTACACAACTATATGAATGCAAATGGAGAATATCCAAATCTGTCTACCTGTGTTGTGTTGCCTTGGGAAAATCCTATGGTATCCTGAAAAAAGATTCTGCAAAAGCACAGGTACAGAGGTTACTACTTCACGAAAGGGGATGCGTTTGCATTTTGACACAAAGTTAAATCAGTTTAAAGTGATTTTGTGTCAAGGGTGTTCTGTTGGCAGTATTCACAAAGTGAACCTAAAGACTGGATTGTTTGTAAATGCTGTTATTCTTTTGGCCTCATTCTGATGGCTATCTCCATGGACTCTGAGAGGACCATTTCTGTAAACAAACGTAACATATTTTCAAAACTGCACAATACAATTCAGAGTAGTGAGGGGCAGTGCCTCAGACTGAATTCAGGAACCAGCCATGGACAGGGCAACAGTACAATGTAGGGTCATCTTACATACAAACCTGTATTCACACAGGGCTAATTTGGAGTTGCCAAGTAAGGAAAACGGCACACAGACACAGTGGAACATGTAAACTCAATATGGAGAACAACCAGCTGTGGTATTCAAACATAGGATGTTGGTTTCCATGGATCTGCAAATAAAGTTTTTTCCATAATAAAATTTATAACTTGCTTTTAAAATGAAAAACTCATTAATTTACCAATGTCTGTGAACTAAATGCATACAAGTACAGTATAATAGAAAACCAGAAAATGTTTAATTGATACTATCAAAAAATTCTAAAATAATTAAAAGAAGTTACATCTTTTTACTACTTGCATTATTTCATTAATTGTTCTAGAATGCATAATTTAACATTTAAACACAGATACAAACAATTAAATCAAAAGCGTTCCTACATATAAATATTTAATGTCTTAAAGAAATTCCTAACCTTTTTTAACCCTAACATGAAACAGTTGTTAGCAGCTTTTCGGAAAACAAATTAAAGAAGGAATAACACAAAGATTAGATCTAACTGCATCTTTTCTATTTTTAATTGCTACAAGCAACAATTAGTCATGACAAGCTCCTCCCTTTCTAGAAGATCTTTTATACACAGCAGGTCAAATCATTGTGATAACACAAAAAGGCTATTGTATAAAATGGCTAGGAGAGCTGAAAGGATCCGCTCATATTTGGCTGCTTTTATTAGAGTGAAATAAAACAATGGGAGAAGCAGCCAGGTTTCATCAACTCAATTGCATTGGAAGCCAAAACTAAGGGAGAAGGCACTGACCCAAGCTTTCTCTATCACGCTGAACCATATGTTGACCCCAGCCACCCAGTTGCTTTATCACTACAAATCAGGAGCCACCAAAACTCCGCTTCAATTCCCACTTCACGGCTTCTGTCTCACACACTCCACTGGCAGACCAATGGGCAAGCTGCTTAACACCCCTGACTGTTTTTTCCTTTTATTGTCTCTGCCTTCACAATCGGCCTCCAACAGATGGACGGTGGCTATAGCTTGTGGAGCAGAGTTCTACATTTTTTATAAACAGCTTGCATGTCAAAACATTAGCCAAGCAAATCACTCAAAGAAACAAGGGAGTTGGACAAAGGCATGGCTTTGATGCTACTCTGAAAAAATGTGAGAAAAACCATATTGACTGGTTGTTTATAAACTGTACAGTAGTCAGAGGGAGATGGTAGAGGTGAGGTTGTTTACAGCAACAAAGACATATTTGGGTCTCTTGACTACTATATTAATACCCAAAATGCATATTTTAAAAAGGGACTCAAAAGAAAATGAAATTCGTATCCTACCACGTTTCTACGCCAAGGTATTACTATACATTACATGTTTTCTTTATTTACTGATAGGAAATTTGGAAAATAATTTGACTTTCTTTGTGAAATACAGGTATAATCAATTATGTAATAACTAAACTAATTAATTTATGGATACAATAAATTTTCCTTGCAGTTAATATTTGTAAACTATCACCAAAATTCTGGGATGCCTGGACTGTACTAATAACAAACTAGTGGTTTACTGTCTCAACACGATAACTACAAGAGTGCTTGTCAGGCTTCATATCTTACAGAATGTTGCTGCCTCATTTTACAGTTTCCAGGTTTGGAGACATTTTCAATAGCTTTCATCAGTATATTGATTACCCTCTTGTGTTAACTGGGATAAAAAAAAAAGTTCAAAGGAATTATCATATGCATATTTGGCTTAAAAGTTGTGTTGTGGAAATTGACTAACTACTCTTTGTCTTAACCATCTTCTTAGGAAAATATAATATAAACCCTGTTAAAGTAATTGAAAAAATCTAATTTCCTCATTGTTTTAAGAGAATAACCTTGACCAACATTGCCAGGAGAAAAATACCTCCTTTATGTATATTGTTTTTTAAAAATTCTAAAAAAAGATACAGCTAGTGATGTTTGCCTTCACCTTGCATGAATATAGCATGCTATCTGCAGGTCAAATCAAAATAAAATGCACTGTTATGATCTTTTAACAAAGAAACCTTCAAACTAAAACATTGTTTATGTATTTTAGCAAATATCTGAGACAATTACTATTACTGCAAATATTTTGTTTCAAAATTTAAATATGAAATACCACTGGAGAGTTAAATGCATATGTAATTTTTCATCAGAAATTTGTGAAATAATTCCCAGAGTAACCAAATAAAATCGGTGCAAATCATATTTTACTTTAATATGTGATTTATACAGAGATAAATCAAAGGTATTTAAGGTGATGCTTTGGAATTATTCATTGCAGAAAAATTCCAACTTCTGTCAACAGCATCAACAGGTAACTAATAGATCAAGCCTGTATTTTCCCTCTTGGGCCCAATCATTACATTGAACGCCTGTCTACTCCTCACTCCCCAGTGATACATTAAAACCCTAATTGCATGATCAAGCCATTAAATTTGACACAGAGCACAATCAACAACATAAAGCACCTTTTCCATGACAAAACAATCAGAGATTTCAGCTAAATGTACTTCAATTATAACCAAAGCAAGATAAGGCAGGACAGGCAAAGGAAAAGATCGGGGCTCGAAAGACATCCGTCGATAATGACAGATTACTGTAATTCTGGCTGTCAGGATGATCGACCCATGCAACACACGCCAATCAATACTGCACTTCTTTATTGAGCAGAATATAGATACACAGATGGACAAGATTGCCTGGAGCTAAGATTCAAGCTGATCCTAACAATCTTTCTGTCTTCAAAAAAGGAAAGCAGGTTTTGGCTGAGGAATCTTTCGAAGTAAAAATGGTTTATACATAACACATAAATATAAAATATTTCAAGAGACTCTGTTATTATTTGAAAATAAGTATATGGTAGGGATAAAAGCTAAAAAGATGTTGTTTAATATCTAACTATATAGAATAAATTATTTTCTCTATATCTAAAACATATGTTTTTCCCCCAAAATATAAATCTGAAAGAAAAGGAAAGCACAACATTCCACCAGACATATATCAAATGGAACAGACACTACTTAGAAATAGAATGGGATTTTGTGTAAACTCTAAAACACAAAAACAAACCTTTCCACTCACATGTGCAAATCTACAACTTGTAAATGTGCGTAATAATATTAATATTAAAGGCATCAAATTGGTCAATAAAAATAGGTAGCTCTAACTTCTTTTTTAGGATACCTTTAAATTTAAAATACTATAATTCCTCTAAGTCTATGCAATTTTCAATATGTGTAACATTCAAGTTCAACAAATTAACAATCCAAAAATGATAACAAATAAATCCATCACTTACAGTGGATAAAAGCAAAGCACATGTTCAGCTGGCCAAGGAACTGCACCTATATCAAAATAGTTGATCCTTGAATAAATGTAAAATTTCAAAGCAAATCACTTTAATATCATCATTGTATACAAGGCATGATCAGTAAAGACAGCCCACATATTCTCGATTTAAGGTACATTTCGTACAGCATTTAATTTCTGGAAGACCAGGGAAGAAAAAAAATGTCAATATTTATTGACAAGCAAAAATTCTCTCATTTTCCCCCCCTTGGTTATGAGGCAAGCTGCTGTCATTACTTTTCAAAAGAAATACACAAGGCAGTCTGGCACAATGAGAGAGAGGTCCTTTAATGCCATTAAGTTTGATCAATGCAGCATGCCTCTGCCCATCTGCAAACCCATCTTGTCGGCTGAGGCATCAGATAAAACGCTAAATTAAAGAAGAATGATAAAATGAAGGTGCTGTAAAATTGGTTTCAATTTTTTAACCTGTCTGGCATGTGAGAACTACAACGGACTATGACAATTAAAACAACTGGTTATATTAAAGACACATGATATTTACAGTTTTAAGATCTCTCCCCTAAAGTGAGATTTTAGTTCCATTCCTATTCAAGTAATCAATTGAACACATTATTGTGAATTATTTTCAGCAGAAATTGTACCTTAAATTCTATATTACAGCTCAAAAAATAATAGAATACAAGATCAAAACTGAAATAAACATGGTGCAGAGGCACAAGTTAGTAGTAATAGAAAGTCGGTTAAAAGAATAGAATACTATATTGATGTAGCTATGTTAAAATATTTAAACCCTAAACATCTCTTTAACCTTAATGTCATAATCTCTAACCTCTCATAACCTGAATAGTAATGGAAGACTTTGGATCAATGAATTTAACACCTGCCACTCATTTTTATTTACAAGCTATGAATTAAAGTTATAAAATACAAATTAAAAAAAATCATACTTGTGCTCCCTACTTTGTAAACAGTTAATTCTAAATGATGTACAAACCTACAAATTAAATATAGTATGTGACTCTAAATGTGACTTTTCCTTATAAAAGCATTTAGCTTTAATAGCTAATTTGAGATGTTTATTTGTGATGCACAGTTTTGTGTCTACAATATAAAGATGAACAATTAAAATGTATGAATTTCAGGCAAAAAAAAAATATATCAATAATGAAAAGTTGACAACCATGCAGTGTCAGGAGGTCTAGTCTTGTGGGGCCAGACGTGATTCTTGAACAAGAACACACGTCAGAACAACTCGCTAAATAGTTTGTCGCGAGTAGTGGCAAAATCTATCACTGAAAAGACTCCATCCACAGGGTTCTTTCCCAAAACCCACATTAAAATCTTCCAGTCTATGGACTTTATAAATGTTCGTAGTTGCAGTGTCCCTTTTCAACTCACGTATTAAACAATTATGGAAAGACAAGGAAAAAGAGATTTAAAAAAATGAACAAAAGGCATGGAGAAAATAGAATGGCAAAATTGTTGTTAACAATTCTGTAGCTCATTAACTGAAGCTTAATGATTCATTTATACATCTTACTTTCATTTTGATTATTGCATCACTACATGGCATAAAAGCAACAAATAGTGGCAAGAGATGCATTTTTGTGTCCGTAAATATATACAACCCCAAATCTAAAAAAATGTTGGGCCAGTATAGAAAATGCAAAAAGAGTAATTTTTAAAAATTACTTTGTCTTGTATTCAAACAAAAAAACAGTATAAAGACAAGGTATTTAAAGTTATATCTAATCCACTGCATTGTTTTCTGAAGATGCAAGTTTATTATGAAACAGATGCCTGCAATACGTTCCAAAAAAGTTAGAACAGGGGCAGTTTAGGATTAATAACAATGTGACAAGTTGAAATAAAAAGGTAATGTGAAACTAGTGAGGTAATCTTGATATAATATATAAACAGCCTACAAAAAAGGTCTAGTCCAACCAGAGCAAGGATGGGTCACCAGCGAATAATCTGACACTTTGAGAACAATGTTTCCCAAAGGCAAACTGGTGTGATTTTGTAGTATACAATATAATTAAAAGATTCAAAGAATATAGTCACATACATTAAGGGCAAGACCAAAAATCCAATTCTGAATAAGCATTACTTCCGATCAACACTGCCCTAAAATCCATCAGGTATCTGTAATAAATATCATGACACGAGCTGGGAAATACTTTGGTAAACCTTTATTAGTCAACACCATTCATAGCTGCATCCACAGAAGCCATACTGTCCAGAAGCATCACTGACTCCTCTGGGCTTGGTTTCATCTGAGATGGAAAGTAGCACAGTGGAATTGTGATTTGTGTTCCAAAGTATCAACACTTGAAATAGTGATTGGAAAAAATAGCCATTGTGCTCTTCGGCCAAAGAAGAAAAGGCCCTTCCAAGCTGTTATAATCGTCAGGCCCAAAAAGCCAGTGTCGATTATGGTAATGGGGGAGTGTCATTGCTCATGGCATAGGTAACTTGTACATCTGTGAGAGCAATATTAATGGAGAAAGACGAGTACAGATTTTGGAGCAACATATGCTGCCATCCAGACACAGTCATTTCCAGGAACATCCCTGCATTTTCCAGCAAAACACCACCAAACAACATTCTGCCTGGACTACAAGTGGATGGCCTGCCTGCAGTCCTGACCTGTCTCCAATTAAGAATGTGTGATGCATTATGAAGAACAAAATATGGAAACAAAGGCCCTGCACAAGTGCACAGTGGAAGACCTACATGATGGATGAATGCAATAAAATTCTGCTTGTCAGACCCAATGCCTTCAGTGCCAAAACTCTTAATAAGTGTTATTAAAAGAAATGGTGAAGTTACACAGTGATAAAAACTCGACTGTCCCAGCTGTTTGGAAGCATGTTCAATCAACAGATTTGACATGAGTGTATGTTTTGAAAAGAACAATTACATTTTCAAGATAAAACATTAAAAAATGTGTTATTGTAGACTGTAGGACTGCATTATATATCTCGTGTTAACATTCTGCTACTGTATTCAGGTACAGCATGTTTGCACTTACAATCAGATAGTAATGTTAACTTACTTTGGTTAATCGCCAAGACACGAGGTGTGACTTTGAGTTCTGTGTGGCCTTGTCCATAGTTTTGCTGGTGTTGTATTTTTTTGTTAGGCACATTTATTGTTTCAGGTGTACCGAGGACAGAAAATTGCATCTTCTGTGATTCTTCCTTAAAAACTTGCTTAACAGCAGTTTTATTCACCTCCTTTTAACTCAGTGAAATGGTATACTGTTCATTTCAAATACATATTTTACAGTTCATGTTTTCGACACAGATGCCATTTCTTTCAACCTTGTGTTGAATACAGAGAGCAACAGACACATACTACAGCCAACATCTGTGCATTGTTCATGTTTACCACTAGCCCAATGATATCTTTACATGCCAAAGTATAAAATGCTTACAGAAGGGGTTGTCCTTTGCAACAGGTTCCGATTATTTTTTTTACACATGTAAAGTGTTCCCTGCACACATCATCACATATTTATACTTTATGCAGAGGTTTATTTTTTTTAAGGAGGGTTTTCAGCCATGTTTATACATCATGAACACAGGCTTACTGTCTGTTGGACCAAGTTAACAAGCACACTGTTACTCTAAGCTGTTTATATTACTGTTCCTACTCTTGAACTCCACCTTCATAAGGTATTGGATTGGTTTAGAAATGTCACATTCAGTGAAATGTCTAATTATTTTTACTTACTTTAGGGCCAAATTCATTCATGGTTGTCTTCAGACGTGTATCTTACATGTCTGGCTCTGCAAGACTAGAGTTTTTCTAAAAATAGATTATTATTCATTTGCACAAGGGACCAGTTACTCATATAAAGGTAACTAATAATAATACTAATAATACATTTTATTTATATAGCAACTTCAGAGTAAAAAAATAATAGACACAAGCAGTTAATGTGCAAATTTTACACCGGCAGTGTTCAGGCTACCATTCTGGACTCAGAACACTGGAATAGTGTGGCAGAAACACGATCCATGTGCCAACTTTGCTTAAATTTGACTTTCTGTATTGTATTATTATTATTATTGTATTTTTTTTCTATGGTATATAAGGTATGTTTCTCTACTAGCCAGTATTACTCTACATGATCTGGACAATCAATTATATATAAAGTAATGCACACATTAACTGTATACCATTTATTTGCACTCTTATAATTAGTGAAAGTTCTAAAAACATAATATATATTCCCTCTATATTGTGCTATCATATGTTTGCTCTTTTGACTGCTGGCTACCTATTTTCTCTATGTTGTGCAAATATTTATTTCACCATAACACAAAAAGACAGTATGTAGGTTGAGTAAAACAATTTAGTCACCAAAATTAATATAAAACCAAAGATGTCCTGCATATTCTGGTATATACAAACAGCCTATACAGAGTTCTACGGGCCAGGCCAAATGTGTGAAAGCTATCAGAACCTACTGTACACTTCCAAACAACATGGCTGGCAATGAGAATTGTACACATAAAGTGAAAAGGCTCTTGAATATCAAGTCTTCCTCAGACAATAATTAATTTTTGTTTTAGGTCTTGACTCCTAAATTACTCAGCTACATATCAGCAATTATGTAGCCAATTTCATATTAAGTTCAAAACTAGAAAAGGACCATTAATGTATTACAAAAATATATTTATTTGTAAAAATATTATAACAGAAACAGAAAAATAAGTATTGATAATAATTGAAAGTTAGATTCATTATTATCTTTTACCTGTATTTGGCTTAATTTATGAGGTGTTAGTTTTAAACCAGCTACGGGACTCGCCAATTGCAAAACATATAAAATATGTGAGGAGTCAGTATGGCATGGCTTTATGGCTTTATCTTTATTGTACTTCAGATACCCATATTTTCAGTTGCAAGGGAGCAGAGAGGCAGATAAAAAATGATTCAATCTACTTGTACTTCATCAAAGGTAATACAAATAGAACCAAGAAGACTAACTTCTGTTTTGTCTTCTCTGATAACTTTATACTTGTCAGGTTTGTATGCTCTTTCCATACTTTTGGTGTTATTTTTTTTCAAATTTTTTCACTGTTTAGTTCAATAATGAATAATTTGGTTCTCTTTTTCGTCTTTGCATTGCGACACTGTCATTTTCTTTTGGACTGTCTTCCTGGATTCTAGGAATGTCTTGACCTAGTGAACTCTGCACACATCAACTGAAGATGTAATTGATACCATGTTATTTACAGACAGGAGTTAAATCGGAAACCAAGAAGGCATCACAGTTAATCAGTGAAATTACCAGAATAGATCATGAGCAAGTCAGGTTCCTAATGAGGCACTTTACAGGAAAAGACAGGCTTTGTAATCAGAACTCAACCTCCTGACAACAAAAGTAACACAACAACTCATTTTTAAATCATGACATCAGTACTATGAACACAGGGAAAAGGCTTTTAAGATCTTAGCTCAACAAATCCACAAGCACGAAGTTCGCAATGCAATACCATTAATTACCAACACAGACAGAGACAAAATCATTGACCATAGGAATATAATGCATACATTTAGAGACTACTATAAGTCCTTATATTCCACTCAGTTTAAAGAAGACAAAACACAATCTAATGCGTTTTTTGATGACCACAACTATATACTCTCAGTGCAGAGGAACTGGATAAACCTCTTTCACTCTCAGAATTACTAGACACAATACATTCACTTCAAAGTGGGAAAGCAGCAGGCCCTGATGGCTACCTTGCAGAAGTTTATAAAAAAAATTTCAATTCAGTTAGCTCCCCTTTTATTAACAACATTTATAGAAGCCAGAGACATTTTACCGCAAACTTTTCGCCAAGCATTAATTACCGTCTTTCCTAAGAAAAATAAGGAGTTATTATAATGTACATTATACAGACCAATCTCACTTCTGAATAATGCTGCTAAGAAACTTTCCAAAGTTCTAGCTAGAAGGATTGAGAAAGTGCTTCCTTCAGTAATATCATAGGACCAAGGCAGACATTTAACTTCCAACATTCAATGCCTGCTTAAAGAAATATTTTCATCCATAAAGTCTCATCACAGGATGCATAAAAAGCTTTCGATATGGTTGAATGGGACTGCCTATTCACTACATTGCACAAATTTGGGTTTGGCCAGAGTATATCAAGGACAAACAAGGATCAAACTACTGCATACCAGTCCCAAAGCTTCAGTTTAGATTAACATTATTTCAGACTACTTCAAACTAGAGCGGGTATCCTTATCTAGTACCACTGCTATTAGGTCAATGGCCATTTAATTTCGAAATGCTTCTGAGATAAAGGGGATTATTAGAGAAGGACTTTAACAGAAAATATCTATATATATATATATCTATATCTATATATATCTATATATATCTATATATCTATATATATATATATCAGATCCACAAAATACTGTGCATGCAGTCCTAACAGCACTAGCAGAATTTCAAAAGATATCTGGACTCCCAGTGAACTCACTAGCATTAGATTGGACACATTCCCTTTTATCATAACTGATCAGTTTAAATATCTAGGGGTAAACATCACAAGTAAATATAAAGCTCTTTTCCAACACAATTTTACTGTCTGCATGGTAAAACTTAAAACAAGATGTGCATAGATGGTCTACTCTCCACCTAACTTTAGCAGGGAGAATTAACACCGTCAAGGTGAACATCCTTCCTAAGCTTCTTGGTCAATTTCAAAGTATTCCCATATATGTTAACAAATCATTTTTTAAGAAATTAGATTCAACCATAACTTCATTTATTTAGAATTCAAAACCTCCATGCATCCAAAGGGCGACCCTACAATGACCTAAAGCATAATATAGCATGGCTCTACTTAACTTTCAATTTTATTATTGGGTATATAAATATACAAGCTATAAAAACCTGGACATTGACACAAATAGATAAACACACACAGGCTTGGCAATAGTAATACAATCCTGCAGTACTTCTTTATATCCCTTGCTTTGTGCCCAAGTAAATACAAGTTATTGTCTATATACTAACAACCCAATTGTCCTTCATGCACTCAGAATATGGAACCAATATAAAAAGCACATCGAGAAAGAGAAGCTTTTATCTGTGGCAACACTCCACAATAACCACCTCTTTCAAACCTCTCAAACTTACACAGTTTTAATTTTTTGAAAATGTACTGGATTAAATCATTTAGAGATTTGTACATAGATAATGTCTTTGCATCCTACAAACAATTTATACTCCAAATTTAGCTTCCCATCAACACAATGTTTCCACTATCTCCAAATCGGAAACTTTGATAAACAAAATCTGACCAAATTCCCTCACCTCCAACATGTTTCTATTCCAGAAGAAATGTTGATTACTCCCGAGGACAGCATCTCTATAATATATAAACACATTTTAAAGTCCTTCTCTTTCAAAGATCCCAGAGTACAGTGAGAAAAGGATCTTTTACTCAACATTTCAGAAAAGGAGTGGAAGGAAGCCATGCACAAAATTCATTCTAGTTCCATATGCGCAAAGTATATAATTATTCAACTTAAAATCTTTTATTAAGCACATCTATCTGATTTAAAATTTTCCAAAAACAACAGGCAACATCCTGCGAACATTGCAATCGAGCTTCAGCCTCATTGGGCCACATGTTTTGGGCGTGCACCAAATTAACATCATTCTGGAACAACATTTTTAAATGCCTATCAGGAAGCTTTGGTGTCACAATCAACCCTAATCCATTAAGAGCTGTGTTTGGTGAACTGTACTCCCAGATTTGCTTAAAGTGGAGAAGGACAAACAACCTGTATTTGCCTTTAGCACATTGACTTATCTTGCTCAACTGGAAGATTCCTAGCCCACCTCTTTTAAGTCAGTGGGTAACTGATGTTATATACTATTTGAAATTGGGAAAAAAATCTAATTCTTACTTAGTGGATCTGTTGAAAACTTTTTTAAAAACCTGGAAGGATCTAATCAATAACATTTTAGAAAAGGTTTTTTATATTGGGGAATAGGATTCGCCTCCCTCTTTTCTACTCTTAAAGGTTTTACTCTGGCTGTTGGCCTTCATCTCCTCTAATTTAGTTTTTGTGTGTATGGAATGTTACATGCTTTTTATAAATTCAAATAAAAAAGAAAAGATTTTTAACTAAAGATTAAAGCCTACTTAAAAATATCAGAATTGACTGACTTTTTTTTTTTTTTACTGGCTACAAGTTTTAGAATACTGTTGTTGAAAGTGCACTTTTGAATTTTGAGAAATGTAGACTATTAAACAAAAAAAAAAAACCCACAACAATTCCCTATATTGACTGAGTGTTATATTAGTGCAGAAGAGACTTGTTCTTGCAATAACTTAAAGTTTCAATATACTATAAAAAAAAATATATATAAAACATTTAGCCAAAAAGTTGAACAAGATGCTGATCAACATTATTAACAGAAATCCTGATGTTAAGAGAAATATAGTACAGTAGACAGGGTATACAATAAGGAAATAGTTGCATTTCTATATTTCCATTATAGATCAAGTTTCAACAGATTTTATTTACTTGTATAAAGACACAAATATTTTCACATATATAATCAATAATATGCAAAACTCCATATCCTTTCTTCATCCAAAAACATAAGCAACTACGTACAGAAAATGATTGTTGTCTACACAAATTAACAATAGAACAGTAAACACTCTGTAAGCACCTCATGATGATTCATCAATTAATTATGAACTTTCCCAAGAAACTGAAAGGCAGCAAAAGAGAACTTACCTTGTTTACATTATTATACCACATTTTTGTTCTTCTGGCTGAAGAAAAAAAAAAACTAAAAGCAACACTTAATGCAGAAGGATACAAATTCTGGTATAATGGAATCAGTGACTTTAGAGCTCTGCTAGCATTGATTGCAGTTGCACGCACCATTGTTGGAAGTATTTTTTCGTCTATAATGGCTCCATCAAAGAGAGGACCAAAAAATGGAACCTTGAGGAAGAAAAAAATTAAGAAAGCATTGTGTGTTAATGATATTAACAGGACACTAGCTGTTAAAATGTTCAAATCTTATAAACAAGACTGAGAAACTTAAATTAGCATATATTTTTTATTTAAATAAAGTGCTTTTAATGCAGTATATTTAAGAATAAAGTATGATGCTGCTAAACTATGAAAAAAAGCTGTAAATACTCAATCTTCAAATTTTAATTTATTAAAATGTATATTTTGAAATCTTTTGAAATGTGCATAAATAAAATACATCTGTTTAATAGATGCCCTCCATCCATCCATTATCTAACCCACTGAATCCTAACACAGGGTTACGGGGGTCTGCTGGAGCCAATCCCAGCCAGCACAGGGTACAAGGCGGGAACAAACCCCAGGCAGGGCGCCAGCCCATCGCAGGGCACACACACACACCAAGCACATGCTAGGGACAATTTAGGATCGCCAATGCACCTAACCTGCATGTCTTTGGACTGTGGGAGGAAACCCACGCAGACACGGGGAGAACATACAAACTCCACGCAGGGAGGACCTGGGAAGCGAACCCAGTTCTCCTTACTGTGAGGCAGAAGCACTACCATTGCGCCACAGTGCCACCCAGATACACCCTCTCTTGTTCCAAAAAGATTACGTTAACAAAATAAGAACGCCATGCTTTTAAAAACAGTCTGCAGGATATACTTTATTAAATGCTACCTAAAGTGGCATTTACATTTACCAGGCATGTTCTGTCCCAAGCTTTATCCACTTATCTGTGTACATTTCCGCAATCTGTGCTTCAGAAAGACAAAACTGCTTTATCAAATTTTGACATTTCAATACTGGAATTATAAGAATGATGTTACTCAAAAACGTAAAAAAAAAACAACAGTAACCTAGAAATATATGCAAATCTGTCTGGATGTCAAAAGAGGAAGCGCATTATAATCCGAAAAGATGACATATTTTTAAAAAAAATCAAGTTACTGACGTGGATCATGAGGGGCACCAGTTTACAATGGATTTACCATTCCTAAGAATCAATTTTGATACATATGATTATTTAGAAATAAGCAACTCTTTATTGTCAATGTGAAAGTTCTAGGAGAAAATAAATACCACTTTATGATTAATACTTCAGATTTAATCACCAAACATAACGAGTCAGTCAGTCATTATCCAACCCGATATACAGTGCATCCGGAAACTATTCACAGCGCATCGCTTTTTCCACATTTTGTTATGTTACAGCCTTATTCCAAAAAGGATTAAATTAATTTTTTTTCTCAGAATTCTACACACAACACTCCATAATGACAACGTGAAAAAAGTTTACTTGGTATTTTTGCAAATTTATTTAAAATAAAAAAAAACTGAGAAATCACTCAGAAGCGTCGGTGCACAGCCATTTTAAGATCTCTCCAGAGATGTTCAACCAGATTCAAGTCTGGGCTCTGGCTGGGCCACTCAAGGACATTCACAGAGTTGTCCTGAAGCCACTCCTTTGATATCTTGGCTGTGTGCTTAGGGTTGTTGTCCTGCTGAAAGATGAACCGTCGCCCCAGTCTGAGGTCAAGAGCGCTCTGGAGCAGGTTTTCATCCAGGATGTCTCTGTACATTGCTGCAGTCATCTTTCCCTTTATTCTGACTAGTCTCCCAGTTCCTGCTGCTGAAAAACATCCCCACAGCATGATGCTGCCACCACCATGCTTCACTGTAGGGATGGTATTGGCCTGGTGATGAGCAGTGCCTGGTTTCCTCCAAACGTGATGCCTGGCATTCACAGCAAAGAGTTCACTCTCTGTCTCATCAGACCAGAGAATTTTGTTTGGCATGGTCTGAGAGTCCTTCAGGTGCCTTTTGGCAAACTCCAGGCGGGCTGCCATGTGCCTTTTTACTAAGGAGTGGCTTCCGTCTGGCCACTCTACCATACAGGCTTGATTGGTGGATTGCTGCAGAGATGGTTGTCCTTCTGGAAGATAATTCTCCTCTCTCCACAGCGGACCTCTGGAGCTCTGACAGAGTGACCATCGGGTTCTTGGTCACCTCCCTGACTAGGGCCCTTCTCCCCTGATCGCTCAGTTTAGATGGCTGGCCAGCTCTAGGAAGAGTCCTGGTGGTTTTGAACTTCTTCCACTTACGGATGATGGAGGCCACTGTGCTCATTGGGACCTTCAAAGCAGCAGAAATTTTTCTGTAACCTTCCCCAGATTTGTGCCTCGAGACAATCCTGTCACGGAGGTCTACAGACAATTCCTTTGACTTCATGCTTGGTTTGTGCTCTGACATGAACTGTCAAATGTGGGACCTTCTATAGACAGGTGAGTGCCTTTCCAAATCATGTCCAATCAACTGAATTTACCACAAGTGGACTCCAGTTAAACTGCAGAAACATCTCAAGGATGATCAGGGGAAACAGGATGCACCTGAGCTCAATTTTGAGCTTCATGGCAAAGGCTGTGAATATTTACGTACATGTGATTTCTCAGTTTTTTTATTTTTAATAAATCTGCATAAACCTCAAGTAAACTTTTTTCACGTTGTCATTATGGGGTGTTCTGTGTAGAATTCTGAGGAAAAAAATGAATTTAATCCATTTTGGAATAAGGCTGTAACATGTGAATACTTTCCGGATGCACTGTATACTAACACAGGGTCACGGGGGTCATCTGCTGGCGCCAATCCCACCAACACAGGGCACAATGCAGGTACAAACCCCGGGCAGAGTGCCAGCCCACTGCAGGGCGCGCGCGCGCACACACACACGCACACATCAAGCACACACTATGGACAATTTAGAATCGCCAATGCACCTAACCTGCATGTCTTTAAACTGTGGGAGGAAACCCACGCAGACACAGGGAGAACATGTAAACTCCACGCAGGGAGGACCCGGGAAGTGAACCCGGGTCTTCTAACTGTGAGGCAGCAGCGCTACCACTGTGCCGCCCCCAAACATAACTATTTAATTTATATTTAAATGCTTCAAAGATCATCTGTTTAATTTATTTTTGAGTTGAGCCATAATAAAAACAACCACTGTTGCCTCTGCACTGAATGGAGATACTGGAATTTCTTCCAAATTTTATTATAAAAGAAACCTTGATGGGAGAACATGAGTATATTTATAGCAACTCTGACCCATCCATACATAGCATTTTTTAGAATCTGGGAAATAATGACACACTTGAAGAAGTATAGAAATGCAACCAAACCAACTAAATGACGACTCATACTCATGATAAATCATATCACCGAGCCGTTATTAGAATGTGCTTTGATGTGACATATTACACCTCAAAAGTGGTAATAATGATGTACAGACTGTATTTTAGTTCCCCCTTTAGAGGGGCAATGCCACATACTTATGCTGAAGAATTATTTTTTTAGATTTTCATTAGTTTAAACTGGCTATCTATTGTCACTTTTCAGGAAATTGGACTATTGGACTAGAGGTCAGGAATATCTCAGTTAAGCTTCTTTTTATCTCATGCTCACTGTGCAGGAAGCCATTAACTGACCAGTTAGGTGCTAGATCTAGTTTTTGTATGGTGTATTTGTACATAAATAAAACAGAACATTAAAAAAAAAAAAAATGTATTTTCCAAAATAAAAATTCCATTTCCATCAGTATCTGGTTCTTTTAATGTAATTAGAGCACTCAACTGCACTCATATTGCAATAAGGACATATACCAAGAATGAATCTGCTTTTGTTAATCATAAATAGTTATTTTGCATTAACACACAAGTCATCTGTGATGCCAAGATCAAACTGACAAATGCCATGGGTTGGTGGTCTGGGTCAACCCGTGATTCATTTATTTTAAGGCCAAGTAGCATTGGCAGATGTAATATTACTGTACGTGGTGCCTAACATCTTGTTAAAGTAACTGGCTGAATCCTCATTTTTTATGAGGCCTGTTCTATTCAATATAGCAGCAATGATGTCATTACATGTGCCATGTAATAGTGACTATCTGCTCATGCCTTTCTGATTTCCACGACCTCCAAAATGCACAAGAGAGATGCTACAAGGCTACACAAAATTTTGTATGTTCTGTTGAGTAGTCCAGCCAGATACCCTTGAACACAGGTGGCAGGGTGTCCAAGTGTTGCGAGGAAGTCTGATCTATCTGCTAATTAAGTTCTGCAGCATCGTGACTGCATATGTATGAGGTTAACTGGCATGCTTCACTTTTGGTTGTTTCAGGTCAGCAACCAGGCAGGGAATGATGCGCATTCATGTATACACATTTACAAGACAATTGTGATTTATAAATGGTAAACTGCGTGGAAATGTGCGTACGGCAGGTTTTATAAATCAGAAAATTTTTGTTGTAAATATTTTCCAGTTTTTTGACGTATGTACTATGTATTTTCACGTTCAACTTGACAAACGTTTTATAAATGAGATCCCAGGTGAGGATTCAAACCCAACACTCTGAGGCTGTGTATATTATGTTAGGTTACTTGGCAATTCTAAACTGGCACAGGATCAGTGCGTTTTGGGGTGTGTGTGTGCGTATATAGGAATTTTGCATGCAGTGGACTGATACCCCACCTGGAGCTTGGTTTCTAGCTTTTTTCCAGTGCTGTCCATTGAATGTGACCTAGGCAAACAGGTTTCAAAAAGGAAAGACTGAGACAGGGGTAGTGAAATGCACACAAAAACTAGGCAAGAGAAAAAACTGATTTAAGTTAGAAATCCTTTTGTTAAAAAAAAGGGGGAAGTATATAATGTCTATAATTCCCATAAATATCTTGGCCTGCAGACAACTAAAGATCAATAATTTTCATTATAAATTTGGCAAGAATATCTTTTTTTTTTTTTTTTAAATCTGGGCTAAATAATTGGCCTTTAATTTTACACAAAAACCAATGACAAAAACTGTGAAATACTAACAGTATTTGTAGTAGTAGCATCACACGTGCAGTGTAACATGAAAGTTTTACTTTCATGTCCAACAAAGAATAACCCTAAATTATAACAACATCACTGCTGACGTGTCCAAGTTCGTGCATTACTGGGTATATTCTGAAATGGAAGCGGCCTGGGAACACTAGTGATCATCAGGAACAGGCTTCATGACAACCAAAGTGGTAACACCTGGAATGACCAAGGATAGCTGGAATTGGAGCGGGGAGGGTTGGCAGCCCAAACTGTAACTTTTGAAAGGACGCACCATAAGAAAGCTATGAAACCTCCAAAAGGGAAAGGATGGGCACTCCAGTTAGAGGATTCCAACTGATGATGGCACAGGATAATGTTATAATGTTTGTAACTTGAATATGTTGCAGGATCTGCAAGAACAACAGGGGTCTGAATATCTTCCAGGCAAGGATGAGATGTTTGACAAAGGTTTGTATGACACAGCAAACAGAAACTAATTCTGGTGAGAACCAAAAGGATCCAGGCTAGGATCAACCGGCCATATCCAGAGCTTCTGTAATTTATCAGCTCCCAGTGTCAGCTCTTCCCGTAACGTAAGAAAGATCAAGTGATGCCAAGCTAGCAAGAAGACAGAATAAATGTGGTTTGATGAAGATGTGGAAAAATGGGGAAATCGAAAGCATCTAGTAAGCTCAGTCAGAGAGGCGTTCACTGTGACACAAGCAATGTGATACCTATGGTATGTGTAGAATCAAGAGACTTGAAAATGGTCAGTGCTGTTATTAAAGTGTGGAATGCAAGGAAATGGAAGACAGCAGATAGACACAGTGCATCAGGCAGTCCTGGCTGCAGCACATTTGTCTCGGAGTGAAATACTTCATTACAACACTGCGAGAAGGAAACAGAAGAAAGTGAAGATTGCAGTGGAGGAGAGAAAAAAAATCAGCAAGACAGTGGCAATCAAACAACAATGTCCCTGGATAAGTTGGGAGCATGTGTTAGAGTAGTGAGTCACATGGGAGGAAATGTTTCAATGGAATCCCAAAAAAGGTTAAGTTCCTAATCCAGGGAGTCTATGATAAGTCAGTCGAAATTGTTTATATGAGACATAGCTGAAAAGTTCATGTGTGTCCTATGTGTTTTAAGATAGGGATCCTGAAATATATATTGAGAGATTGCTCTAAGGCTTTGGATAAAGGGCAATATCATCGCAACACAACCAAGCTCTCAAGTCCATTACAGAGACCATTAGCAAAAAGTTAAGGAACAGTCAGACAATCAATCCTCCAGTAAAGCCGACTGCCTTTCTCAAGGCTGACCTGTAAAAGAAGCTGAAATTCCTAGGTCATATCACAGAGACTTCAATAACGTCAGACATCGTTCTGATCTCAGAAACAATAAAACAGGTCATCACAAAGGAAGTAACTCTTCTGTGGGAAGACAAGATGGAAGGGTACATATACTGTATGTGGAGGTACTGGATGAATGTTGCAGGCAGGGATGGATGTCAAAGTGCAGGTGGGCTGCATGTCACTTGGATACAGGTGAAGGCATAATCAGCCTTAACAGGGTGATATGGGTAAAGGCATCTGATGTTTGAAAGAACTGAAATATCCAATGACTTTGGGTAGCATTACTGATTATACAGTATATCTAAGTTTGCGCATGACTGGATGTATTCTCAATTAATGTAGTTTTTATTCATATATGTATATTATAATTAAAAAAGCTTTTCATATTTTTGCTCTTTTTAAGCACAAAGAATTAAAATTATAAGCGTCAATAAATGAAAGTACTAAATGAGAACTCTGTCAGCATGAGGAAGCAAAAAGAAAATGAATAAAAACACATCTAGGTCAAAGATCAATATAAAACAATCAGAAGCTTATAATGTACTTAATAAACTCTTCAAATAAACTCCAAAACTAAGATATATACCTTAGTCTCTTGGTCTAAAAACTGTAATTGAATACAACTAGTTTAAAGTAAAACGTAATCACAAGAAGATCTATGGTTTTACCTGTAGAACCTGCAAACGCAGGATGACCATTCAACTCTGCAAGCACAAATAACATGGAGTGCTTAACCATATATTTGATGTCAGCATTTGTAAAAATGAATCATATACACCAAAAATGCTAGAATGATGGCTCCTAGCACAGGGTTGAGGGATGTTAGCCGAGGTTTTGTGAAGAAAGAAGGAATACAAACGAGCAACTGTATACAGAGATTGAGATGTTAAAATCCAAAAAGAAAACCTTAGATTTCTATTAACTATAATTTAGATAAAAAAAAATGACAATGAGTGAATAATAGATACATATTTGACTTACCTGCATCAACAATGTCTAATAGCTATTTAATGCATAGATAAACCTGCTTATACAAACATTTCAATTAGGACTGTCAGATCTTAAAAAGACCAGAAAATAATTTAATTCTTTTGGTGGTAGTAATAAGACAGAAAAGGACCACTATTAGTGAAAAGCCCTTTCCATGGTTATGAAAATAGTGAGAAAAACAAACGAGAGCTTGGACTAAACTATAACTTAAAATAACAATCTACACAAAGGTTTAATCTACTTAAACATGTTTAAACTCTTGAGATAACCTTTATATGTACTATGAGTACGCACTGACTGCTGGTAAGTAAAGGGTTTTGAAAGAACCGACATTTCTGTTTAACATAGTGAAACGCAGTCTCCCACTGTAATTAATTTCTTTTGCTCATTTGGCAGATCACAGAGAAACATTCTTCTTCAAATGGATCACTAACTGTTAAATAACAAAGTATCCTGAGGGTGCACAGGCATGCACAAAAAAGCTTTAAAATATACTCGTTGCTGAAATCTGCCACGTTCAGTGGGCATTAAGTCATTAAAAGTAGCTTCCGAATGTGATACTGGTATTGTCAGTCTGACAGCGGTGTTTCAGTACTTTGCCATAACAGACCAAGGGTCTAATTTACTGAACTATGCACGTTAACAAACAGGAAATATGAGTACTCCCAAAAAATGACTTATAAAACCATGGCATATGCACATTTCAATGCAATTTACCTTTATAAATCACAATCGTCTTCTAAATATGCTTACATGAACACACCTAAAAAACTGCCTGGCTGCCGCCCTGAAACAACCATATACGTAGCATGCTAATCAACCTCGGACATATGCAATTACAATGCTGAAGAATTTCACTGGCTATTAAAGCAGCCTCCCTCCTGATGCATCATGACCTGACCACCTTCATTCAACAGCATCTGGCTGTACCCTGCAACTGAATGTGCAAGGCACCATAGCACCTCTTGGTTCTGGGGTTCAGAGAAAACAGCCAGGCAACATTGTCCAAGCAGGTAGCCACTGTTAGCTAGCACATATAATGACAAGACTGCTGTTACAATGAAAAGTACAGGCCATATGAAAAAATGAGGGTTCAACTGGTTACCTTACCAATAAGTCAGCTACTACAGATAAATACTATCACGTCTGCGAAAGCTACTTTGCTTCAAAATAAATGGATCACGAGCTATAACGTTTGTCAGTCTCATCTTGGTATCACAGGTGGCTTGTACATTAATAGAAAATAACTGCTTACAATAACAGCCCAGTGGTAAGATTTATTTTGTGCATGAGTCGGCATTTAGCTGGTTTGAATGCATTTCACCTACTTGATCAAGGGTGTCATAATTTTTCAGTTTCTCTTAAATGTGGCATACATATTCTAAATCACCTTACATAGGGTTACTCCTATTTTAGCAACATATAACTGGTAACTGTGCTATTTGCGTATTTGTAAATAATTCATACTTTTTCAATTTGTACTATTTGATATCTATTTTTTTGTATAGTTTTGTTTTAATTTGAGTTCACTATTGAAATTTGTTACTATTTTGATCAAGAAATTGTTTTATTTGTAAAGTGGTTTGCACAGTGTCAGGTTAATGCTGAGTTTGAAATTATGTTGCCTTGAGTTGGGTTACTGTAACTCATGTTTTGCACCTAACCAAAGTCAATTCTGGTGTTTCACATACTAGCAATAAAGTGATTCTGATTCACATGGGTCAGAGTTACTTTAAATATACACATGTTATAAATCTCCAAGTTTGCGTTGAAAGCTGTGTACACACATTATATGCCTCTTTTGTGCATATGTAAATTTTATAAATCTGACAGAAGTTGTGCCATGAAATACTGGCTTAGCTTCCCAAACATTTGTTATGCTTACCACTGCCTCTATACAGAGTCAATGTTCAAATTGGAACCTTAAATTTAACCTTTAAAACCCTACTTGTTGTATTTACCATTGCAAAACTTTTAAAACTTTGATTGAAGTTTCCAGTTAATATGGAAATGCCCAGAAAAAATAACCTTACTGCGATGGGCTGGCATCTGCCCGGGGTTTGTTTCCTGCCTTGCACCCTGTGTTGGCTGGGATTGGCTCCAGCAGACCCCCATGACCATGTGGTTAGGATATAGCGGGGTTGGATAATGGATAGATGGAAATAACCTTAGTCAGCTGCCCAAGAGTGGGATGACCCCCCGTCCCGTTTCATGACACTGTTGGAAGGTGTGAACAATAAAATAACACCAAGAATTATCAAGCTTTATTGGCATTAATGATGATTTTACACAACAAATGAAAATGGGAAACACCTACTGGGGCTGTAATTTAAAGTAGTCTCTCTATGCTAATTTAAATTCCTACTGGTACAGTAAGTGAAAAGACAGAGACAGCATTATATATACTTAACAAATGGGAATGCTTTTACCTTTTGAGAAAGGACAACTACTTTGCTTTTTAGAAAGTACATTGTGACAGAGTTATGATTAGCCTATACAAATGGAAGAAGTACTGAAATGAAGCATTTGTGTTAACTAACAAGATACTACTTCAAAGTGAACACAAAGGCTTAACAAAATCAACTCTACTCCCCCATATTTTTCAGAGAACCCCTTTAGATGTCTTATAACTCCTTTCTTTCCTATTCTACTTTAATGCTTGAAAGTACACTCTGCCAGGATAGTGGAGTTCATTTGAAAAGTCATATTAATCAAGTAAATCTGTTTCATATGGCTATACATAAAATAGATTCCCTCCATGCAGGGTGCTAGAATAGTGATCTATCAAATATCAAGATGGACATCCTATACTATGCAATGTTAAAAAAAAAAAATCCCAAAAACACACTTTTTAATAAAGTATAAATGCATCTGCCTCCTTGGTATGGGCAAAATATTAAGCTCAATAAAACAATTTATTCAAAGTAAGGTATTTCTCTACAGCAGGGCTAAAAACATACCACAAATTCATTGAGTACTTTGAGGAAAGGTACCAGTACTGCTAACCTTTACTGCTTATTATTTTCATTTAAGTTCCTCTTCACTAATAATAAAAAGATACATCTTTGATTAAAAATGCACTCGGCACAAATGTTCTAAACTTTAACAAGCATCAAGCCATTAAGGGTTCAATGTAAATAAAAATCTGAAAACTAAAAGCTACAGACAAATTACCTACAAGCAAACCTTAGAAAGTAAACTGAGCCACGTTTTAATGTAGATAAAGGGGCAGAAATAAAGTACAGCAATATGTTTGCATATTTTATTAAATGCATTATTTCAATTTATTGTTCAGACTACAATTTATATATAGTTTACAAATTCCTGTGTTATCAATTTACTTAGCACCAATAATACATTTTATACAGCACTTCAAAGTAAACAAGGTTATATTTTTAGTACTATACTGTAAACTAAAATCAACACAATACTGACATATATTATAAGTATTTAGGATGTACAGTATACCAGATAAAATGTAAGCATCAAAGGGTGCTCTGCAATATGATAGAGTTACGATAAAACATTGATATTGTGGTCAGCAACACAGGGGTGCCGCAGGGGACTGTACTTTCTCCGGTCCCGTTCAATCTATATACATCAGACTTCCAATATGACTCGGAGTCCTGCCACGTGCAAAAGTTCGCTGATGACACTGCTATTGTGGGCTGCATCAGGAGTGGGCAGGAGGAGGAGTACAGGAAGCTAATCAAAGACTTTGTTAAATGGTGTGACTCAAACCACTTACACCTGAACACCAGCAAGACCAAGGAACTGGTGGTGGATTTTAGGAGGCCCAGGCCCCACCTGGACCACATGAAGAGGTGACTGTGTGCAGAGGATGCAGACCTTTAAATATCTGGGAGGGCAGCTGGATGACAAATTGGACTGGACTGCCAATACTGATGCTCTGTGTAAGAAAGGTCAGAGCCAACTATACTTTCTTAGAAGGTTGGCGTCCTTCAACATCTGCAATAAGATGCTGCAGATGTTCTACCAGACGATTGTTGCAAGTGCCCTCTTCTACGCGGTGGTGTGCTGGGGTGGCAGCATAAAGATGAAAGACGCCTCACGCCTGGACAAACTGGTGAGGAAGGCAGGCTCTATTGTAGGCACGGAGCTGGACAGTTTGACATCTGTGGCAGAGCGACGGGCGCTGAGCAGACTCCTGTCAATCTTGGAGGATCAACTGCATCCACTGAACAGGATCATCTCCAGACAGAGGAGCAGCTTCAGCAAAAGACTGCTGTCACCGTCCTGCTCCACTGACAGACTGAGGAGACCCCACACTATGCGACTCTTCAATTCCATCCGGGGGAGTAAATGCTAACATTATCTAAAGTTATTGTCTGCTTTTACATGCATTTTTATTACTATTTAATTTAATATTCTTTTTTATCAGTATACTGCTGCTGGATTATGTGAATTTCCCCTTGGGATTAATAAAGTATCTATCTATCTATCTATCTATCTAAAACACAACAAAGGAAGGAACACATCAAAAATGTGCAAGATAAACTGATAAAGTAAAGGTAGAGCAGTCAAAACTAACAAACCAGATTTTATATACTGTGCAGTATTAGTAGGATTGTATTTGTAAATAGCAGGTACTATTCCAACTTTAAAATAAAATAAATGCAAAATTAGACAGGAAGGTCTTCAGTCATGATTATGATGTCTACAGCTAGAACACCTTAGTAGTATAATCCAGTTTAGATGCTGTAAACACCAGCAGAGGATATCTGGAGTGCTCAAAAACTGCTTAATATGTACTATTCAATTAGCCTTTACTTGTGTACATCTGAGCTTTAATTAGAACACATTTGCAGAAGCTTTTGTGTTTACTGTGTATTTTGGAATATTCCTTGCCACTTTGTAAAGCACACTACATTGGTCTATTCTATTGATGGCAATATATAAAATGAACATTGACTGGATATTTGATGAAGTGACAGGGATACACCGAGACTGTAATAGAGGGTTACAAGATGTATGCAACTGGTGTCAGTTAACCCAGCAATCTAATATTATCAGCATGGTACACAAAGTACAAATTTTATACAACAGAAGCCCCAAAATTTAAATATAATCTGGACAAGCTTCAGGTTGATGCACTCCAGTTTGAGGACTTGATTTTACTTTCAGCTATTATTTAAACAACAATAAGTCTTGAAAGAGTACATGGACAACTAAAACCACCTCAGGTTTTTTTTGGGAGGAAAGAAACTTTAGAAGGCTGGCTAAGCATTTGCATTAACGATCAATATTTCATGTCTCTAAACCAGCGATTTTCAACCTTTTTCATCTCATGGCACATATAAACTAATTACTAAAATTCTGCGGCAAACCAAAAGAATATGTTTTTTGCCAATTTGACAAAAACTAGGTATAATGTTGAATGATTTACAAAAACAATAATAATAATAATAGTAATTATCTACCCTTTTTGCTCCAAACTTTTTATTTATACCTTGAAATAAACAAAATACTCAAAATTATCAGGTGTTTTTACTTGTATTTTGAGCAGGTGGCAGTGTTAACTCTGCTGCTTTGCAGGAAAGCAATCATGGGTTTGTGTCCCTTGGTTTTTGCAAAGGTCTTTGAGTAGTGAGGAAAGTGCGATATAAATGTAAAGAATTATTATCATTATTATAATGCATGTGTATGCGTGAACAAATTCAGCTGTGGCCTAGTGGGGGAACAAGGACACTAGATGTGCTTGACAATAACATACATTCATTGGAATAATTACATGTCACAGTATTAATGCAACATAATAATGTGTAAATTATTGAAGTAAATGTTCATATAAATTGATTATATAAAATAACTTTTAGACTGAAAACTTTTAACAAGTTGAAACATGTAAACTGGTTATAAATGCAGGAAATTACACATTTATAGCCTTATATTTCGCATACAGAATATGTATATTATTAAAGTGATATTTAAATCAAATTTAAAAAATTTTGCTGCATACCTGACACCGGGTGAAAATTACTACTCTAAACCATATAAACATGACATGGGGTCTCCTCAAGAACAAAAAAGAACTTCAAAAGACAAGAAATTCACAACTTGCATAAAGCTGGAATTTCAGCATTGCTTTTTTGTTAAAATTCAGTAATCTTTTCATTGATTTGTGATACTTATCTCAATTGTTATTTTTACTGTTAATGCAATTCAAAAGTGTCTTAAAACTATAGTAAATAAGTACATAAACATCTATATTCAGACCTATGAATTTACTGAAGCTAAACCTTTGCACAAGTAATTGGTAAAATTATATTCCATACAGAATGTGACTGAAAGCTACATTCAATAATAGGTATGACTGAAAGTACTAATGCAATATGACACATAATTCAGTCAGCCTTAGCAAAGGACTAACCACTAACAATGGCATTTGATTGAAGAGAAAACACCTCATATTGCAAACAAAAGTGAATTTCGGTAAAGTGATAAGCATAGACCTACCTCTGGCTTCTTCAGAATCTGAATGCTGTACATATGATTCTTCATTGGATATATTACAATAAGAACATCCCCAAATTCTGTTGGAATTATTCCTCTTCTGTAATCTCGAGTATGTTCTGACCAGACAATGTGTACTTCATCATTTCCTAGGTGCCTAAGCTAGTTAGATAAGAGAAAAATTGTTCAGCCTTTTAGATTTTCTTTTTTCACAAACTGTACAAATATTTATCCCAAAAATGAAAGTTAAATTTGGTGACCTTAGATAATAAACAAATAATGTTTACAACATTAATCTATACTTGAGAGATGAACCACATAACAAATAAAATGATTACTTTATAAATGGGAGTTTTGTAACTTTAAAAGAATCAGAACAAAAGCTTCTTGGCATATTGCACTGAATAACTTCTCCTGTGAAAAATGATATGAGCAAATTTTATCCGCTATCTTTCTTTCTTTATGGCATTTTCCCTTTGGGTCAAATTTCATTTAATCCTAACCAGCAGGACAAGTCAAATTGAATTTGGATACATTATTGCCATGTGCTGTGCACGTTTAAGAGACATCCTCCAGATCATTGTTCCAGCTTATAAAATACATTGTGTTAACCAAATGGTTTGAAGGCAGATTTTTTTCTATGATACCACAAAATTAATATAATGAAGGATGGAAAACAGAAACAAGAATTCCGTTTTCAAAAATCTAATCATATTGTTTTAATATAAGCAACAAATCGTAAATTTAGGTTTTATACTAAAAAATTTCTTTAATCTTCTTAAAGTGACACATCTTAATATATAAGACGCTCTCAAGTACTGTGATTAAGTGGATGAGGCAAGGATTAAAAATGAATAAAACAACAATACATACTACAAAAACAAACATTCTGTAAATGTAACTAATGCAACAAAGTTTACAACATTATATGGAAATTAAGTGAAAAAGCCTCTTAGTAATACCTATATTTCAAAATCTAATCCATTTTAAATATAAAAGACGCTAATTTGACCATACACATTATGTCCAATTTAAAATTAATCTCCATTTTATATCATTATTTTGATTATCAAGATTATGACATATTAATCTATTGTAATAAGCAGCAACGAAAAGGCATATTACTTACAACTAGCTCAAAATAAGCCAATTACAAAATGTACTATTTGGAATGCAGATTCCCATCAGTATACAGTGAATGAGTGAATCAAATTATTAACAATCTGAGAAGGACAATTTAACACTAGCTCTGGTTGATTGATTAAAAATACAAAAGCCCTGATATGACTTTTGATATGATAGTTTGTTTTACTATTTACTTTGTTGCTGGTATATTTTGGTTTCCATTATGCAGTGAAATGCATGAAGTCAAGCACAAAACAACAAATATAGGAAACATAAGCAGATTAAAAGGGAAAATTAAGCCTATCTGTATATATTGTTAGACTGAAACAACAATGATGTATCATTAACTTACTACAGAAAATCTTTTATACATCTGCTGGAGTCGGCACAATGTGTTCTAAAAACATTCAATGAGATTAAGCCATCCTCAAAATCCAGTGGGGGAATTGCTTGCACATAAATACAAATTAACCTTTTAATGACGCTCAAAATCATGCCATGTGGATAATAAACCACTATGAAAATAACTTTCATAACATACTGTGTCAACTGATAGGGTAACATATATATATATATATATGTTTATTTCTTAAAAATAAGAAGAGACAGGTATACAAAATTACTATATGCCAAAAATTTTTTAACATCTTTGAGATATCAACATGCATATTTATTCCAGTTTAAACAGGATCACGAGATGTGTGAAAAAAGAAATAGAGAAACTGCATAGTTTAATGATAGTTTTATTATCTAGTGCAGGGGTGCCCAATGCGTCGATTGTGATCAACCGGTAGATCGCGTTGCATTCAAAAAAAAAAAAAAATTTTTTTTTTAAATGTTACTCTATCCTTCCTATGGCATTTGCCACTTGATTGTCATACATGGCGGCCAGTCTGAGATCTCTTTTCTTCCAACACACTGGTCATCCCTAACACACGATCAAACGTGCGAGCTACTGCAAAACTCTGGCTGTGATCTACTTAGCCTTCCAATTTATATCGACTAAAGAAGGGATTTTAAAAAAAATAGTTAGGGGAGGGTATGGGCTGGATGTGGAATTGGAACAGGATTTTTTTTCTCACAATGTAACAATCGAAGTGTGTTTGTCTGGTCTGTCAATCTATCATTGCTATTCCAAAGAAGGAAAATGTAGAAAGGCACTTTCGAACTGTTCATAAAAACTACGAAACTGCCGTCCTTTCAAAAAGCGATCTGAGAAAGAGAAAGGAGAGGGAACTAAAATCGCAGTTAATTGGACAGCCGTCGTTTTTCACTCGGTTGAATTCAAAAGCTCCTTGACTGCATTATTCGGCTCTACTTATTTATGCGAGTCAGCCTTTTCCCACATGATGATTATTAAATCCAAATACTGTAGTGACCATAAATGTATTGAATTGTTATTGTGCCATAAAGGTTATTCAGTTATGCAAGGTAGGACAACATACATTTTATGTATAAAGTATACTCAGTATATGTATATATAATTTTTAACGTAGGTAGATCATTTCGACCTGGTCATTTTATGAGTAGCTCACAAGCCGAAAAAGTGTGGGCACCTCTGATCTAGTGCTAAAGCTCAAAGTATAATCAGGAAATTCAGATGATATCAGAATTCTATCTGTCTCTACTGAAATTTCATCTTTGGTTGATGTAATGTCTGAAATCAAGCAAAAATCACAAGATCTTTCTTACTTTTAACATAATCATGTAACAAACTATATTTAAGTGGAAAAAAAAAAGATTTTTAAATAATTCTTCCAAGAAACTAACATCTTTTGTTGAGGAGGTTATTATAGTGTGACGGACGGTCCCTTTCCTGGCCAAGATGCCCCCATAATGGAAGGACCGGGGACTGGGGGAGTGGACATGCACGGGGCCCCTCTGGGTTGCAGCGGTGCATCAGATTCCCACAGGGGTTCATGGGATTTGAAGTTCGGCACTGCCCTGATGGGTTCTGTGGGTGCCACCAGGGGATGCTGCAAGAGCGATCAAGCCCTACTATGTCAGGGTTCCACCATACCTGGGAGTACTTCTGGATCATGCTGAAGGGCCACCTGAAGTGCTCCCGGGTGCAGCATTAAAGGCACCACCACAATTCTTTGGGGGAGCCGGAGTTTGGGAGGGGGAAGGCAAAGCTTGCTGGAGGAGGAGTGGTGGTGAAATGAGACAGAGAGAATAGAAGGAAGAGAAACAAGTGCTGTTTGCTGTTAATATTGTGCTTGTTGTACTGCGCATTGGTGGGAAATGGGTGGAAAGTGCTTACCACAGCTGAATAAAAGGTGTGTCTTGTGCTGGACATGTGTCCATGTTGGGTTTGGGGAGCTAGTGCACCCCATTGGTGGTCACAATATATAGTAATAGTATAGTATGAGGTTATTCACATGAAATTCTCACCAGACATTAACTCAAGAAATCCATAAATATAACGAATTCACAACATTAAAGGCCATAAATAAAGGTATGTATAATAGTGAAATGACACAGAGAAAAAGTATTGAACACACTAATTTAATACTTAGTTGGGAAGCCTTTGTTTGTAATGACAGCATCAAGACACTTCCTGTATGAAGAAACCAATCACCTGCAGTGCTCAGGTGTGACTTTGACCCATCTTCTGAAGTGATTGTCTTTAAATATTAAAGATTCTGACGGCTCCACTTGTGAACCCTGATCTTTACTTCCTTCCAGAAACGTTAAATTGGATTTAAGTCAGGTGATTGACTGGGCCATTTTAAAAACAATTTTCTTTCTCTGAAACCAATTGAGAGTTTTCTTTGCTATATGATTTAGATTGTTGTCCTGCTGGACGGTCCATCTAAGTCTCATCCTCATCATCCTGGTGGATGGAAGCGGATTCATTTTAAGGCCGGAATTATACTTCACTCGATGCGACGCATGCTGCAGCAGACACACCTGCTACACAAGCGTTTTACTGTTTATACTTGCGCATGTACTTTACGGAAATCTGGAGGAATCCACCAGGTGGCAGTGCAAAATATCACATTGGTGAGAACAGGTTTGGCTTCGCTGTGTTGTGAATTGCCTGGAATGCCCATTAAATTCCGATGACACCGCAATATCTCTGAAAAAGATGTTTAATGATTAAATCCATCAATCCAGGGATTTGTCCATTCCAGCAAGCATTGGGCACGAGGCTGAAACAATCCCTTGAAGGGCATCAGCTCATCGCAAGGTGAATACAAGCACTCACATAAACTAGCGTTATTTTAGTGTCACCAAATCTGCATATCTTTAGAAGGAAACCGGAGTACACTGAGGAAACCCAGAAGGAAAACATGCAAACTCCAGGCAGAGAATACCAGCGACGTGACTCCCTGCGAGACAGCAGTGCTACCACTCCGCCACCGTGTCACTCCCATGTGTTTAATTATTAACAGTATTCATTATTTAAATGAAATTAATGATTTATCTGTAAAATGTAACATACATATTGTTACACACGTGGGACTAGGAGTGAGCTGAGTGGACCAAGTGGAGCTAGGCCAGGGGGTGTCGGGGTACAGTAAACCTACCTCTGTTATCTCTACAGGCCAAAAACAGGAAAACCTGCCTGATTCAACGGCACTTCCAGTTCCAGCCCCCCAGACTGAAGTCACTTCCGGTTCCGGGCCCCAGAATGACGTCACTTCCGCCGTTTGGCTTATAAAGCCACCATCTTTCCTCCACCAGTCAGTTCAGTGGAGAACTCAAAAGAATGCACATGAGTGGTGTAGAAAAAAAACTTTTGCAGCCAGGGACAATATATGGGTGGCTACCCCAAACCTTTTTGCGTGTGTCAAGGCTATTCATTTCACAATACTTTAATGCATTTTATCATGAAAGTGATATCAATTATAAATCTTAGGATTCTAAATGTGCAGAGAGTTGGAATATCATACATTTAATGTGTTCTGTGTGGCAATCTATTGCTGTTTGCTGCTGCTTCACCACATTGAACCATTCATCAAACATCGAAGCACGCACCTCGATCTCGTAGGATCCGCCATGCAGCTTTCTGTCACATGTAGATAGTAACCAGAGACTCTGTCGTCACATTCCACCTTTTATCACACTGTGCCCCCCGATGTTTTGCTGGTACTGCAACTCGCACATGCGGCATGTTAATTTCTGAGGACCTGCTCAGAGGACGCGTCAAATGAACGCTAGGAATGCATGGCAGCCATGATGCGGGTGCATTCTGAGCGTGAAGTATAAACAAGCCCCAAGAATCTCTCAGTAACATGGCCCCATTCCCTGTTTCTTCAATTACATAAAGTCTGCCAGTACCATGAGATGAGAAACAGCCCCACATCATGATGCATCCACCTCCAAACTTCACTGTTGGTATAGTGTTTTTCAGATGATATGCAGTGCCATTTCTCCTCCAAACATGGTGTGCGGTATGACAGCCAAAAAGTTGACCAGACTACATTCTCCCAGTATTTCATAGGCTAGTCCAAATGTTGTGTAGCAAACTATAAATGAGTCTTGTGGGTAAGTGTGCATAATGGCCAAACCCGGTGAAATGCACTGCCTATTGTTTTCTTTGTAACAATTGTATCTGCTGCCTTCAAGTCTTTTTAGAGCTCTTTCAGAGTGGTCCTTGGCTCTTAGGCTACTCTTCTGACCATCCTTCTGACTCCCTGGTCAGAAATCTTGGGAGGAGCTCCTGTGTGTGGCTGGTTGATGGTGCCATAATGTTCCTTCCACTTGCGGATTTTGGCCCCAATGGTGCTTACTAGAAGATTCAGAAGTTTTTAAGTTTGTCTGTAACTAGTTCCATTGATATGGTTTGCAACCATCAGGATGCAAAGGTCTTGGGTTAGGGTTATCTCTGTGGATTCACCAATTTATCTGTTGGATTATACATATATTCTGTCTGTTTATGCTGTCTATTACGTCTATCTGTTGTTGTATAAAGCACACTTGTCTCTATATTTGTGTTCATGCATTGAGACTGGAGAAACGCCATTTCATTCAGCTGTGTACTCCTTGTTGTACGGTAGAACGATAAAGTAAATCCAATCCAATCATGAGATGTTTCTTGTGCGACACCTTGGGTAGCAAAACACCTTTTTATAGCCCATCTAGATAGGAGGTGGAATTACTTTCCAAGTACTAATGGATTTCAGCAGGTTCCTTGTCTTGGTGTACTGCTTTTTCTTAACATTTTGAGTATTTTCCATTTTATTGCGCATACCTTTAATAATTTTGAGCTTTTTTGGGTGGCTTATTTATTTTTTACTATGAGAACACACACAAGTCTTTCACCTAGACTATTAGTATAGTACATATCAACTGTTATGTATTTAAAAGCTGCAAATGCCAAACAGGCTGATCACTAGAGTTGAAAGGCTGGACGTTATCTATCTGAGGGCTTCCATTTTCACTTTAAGTGATCTTTCGTATATACAGGTAGTCTGCAGGTTATGGACATCCTACCAACGACTTACGAACGGGGCCGCAGCTGTGACACATGCGCCTTAGTAACTGCCGCTCCGTCATCCTGGGGATGTTGCAAGCGGTGGCTGGACAGAGGCTGGAGGGGGGTGATTTCGCTGCTCGCGCAGTATAGTGTAGTGTTCCTCAGGCGGCAAGCGCTGACCCGTGGTCCATAGTCACCGGGGCCACAGCTATCACTTGTGTGCAGGACAGAGGCTTGATGAGGCGATTCGCTGCCCGCCCACCACGCCGCCGCAGCTACTGCTCCTGATTGGATGCAGGCTGGATGGAGCGAAGGTGGGCTTTTCACTGCCCACAGCACACACAGCTGCCCCGTTTGTTCTTGGTGGGCAGCTGGTAATGCTGCAAGCGGTGACCCGGTTGTGGCTGAGCGGAGGGGCGGGGGGTAGCATTGTAGTGTGCCTCGGGTGGCTGCCTGTTGAATGGGGGCGGTGGTAGGAGATTCACTACCCGCATTTGGCCACACTGTGTTCATTCTTGGTGGGTGTACACTGCAGGCAGCACACTGTAGTGGAGGTGACTGTGTGGTGGGCGGGTGGTGAACTGCCCCTCGCTACCCCCATTCATTCTCAATAGCGAGCCTGCTTGTACTGTTACGCACATAGCAGGAAGTTGTCTCTTGTCAGTACATCAGACGTGTTGACGACGGGTGCCTTCCTGCTGTGGTCGCGTGGACAGTGCTGTGCAGAAGAGCTCATCTTAACCTTTTGTCTTCACCCTTCAACAATGTCTCTGAAACACAAATCTGATGCAAGTGCTGGTGATACAGTAAAGAAGAGAAAAACCATCACCGTGGAAAATAAAGTAGAAATAATAAAAGGGTCAGAGAGAGGTGAAACTCCATCATTCATTGGCAGAGCACTTGGTTACAGTCGGTCAACAATAGCATTTATTAAAATGATGTACCTGTTCCGACTTACATACAAATTCAACTTAAGTACAAACCTACAGTCCCTATCTCGTACGTAACCCGGGGACTGCCTGTACATGGTTGAAGAGAGCTATCTGGCAAGCTATGTACTGACCAAGACTTGAGTATTCAAGTATTCTGGGACTAGACTAGTTACTTCTTGAGTGATCAAACACAGTTGTTGTGACTGGTGATTAATGTACAGCTAGCTGCACATTATGTTCAATTACATGCATGGTACATAATGTATTGCAATGAGTCATATTTACAATGAATGACAAATAAAACTTATGTCTGATATATAGGACAGTTAAGGGAAATGCAGGACATTAGTTTTGGTCACCATAAATATAAAACATTTATAAGAACATTTCATAAGCTAATAGGTTAGTTGTTCCAATATCTTATCAGGATACTTTTAAAGGTTCTTGGAGCTACTCCTTAGAAGAAAACCTTGCAAAGGTCAGAATGTCCCCCCAAAATTGATGACCAAGAATGGAGTAAGCTGGTTAAAGAGCTACTAATAGGCCAATGGCAACCTTAAAGCAGCTACAGAAGCACATTTCAGCAATCTAATCACTTATTGTAGTGTACAACAGCCTGACCACTAAGGAATAGCAGAAGGATGGAAACAAAGAACATAAAAACTAGATTACAAGTTTTGCAAAAACTTTCCAAATTCTTCTGGGTATATGTAGTATGATTGCATGAGACCAAAGGAAATGTTTCTGGCCTAAATACCAAAAGTTGTGATTGTGCCAATCCAAAACAAATCACTCAAAGAACAGGACAATACAATTATTCACCCAAAGAAATGAAAGGTATTTTATTTTTCCTGAAAATGATCCATTTGTTTCTCACTTAAAAATTATTAGTTACAAGATCTTATTTCATCTTAAGTTCAGCTTTTAAATCAACAAAAGGTCTACATTTAGGTAAGGTTTTCCTTTGTGTTTTACATCCACTACATTTAAATGTATACTTAAAAATTCTTTGCTTTTTCAGGCTCAAGAAACTAGGATGGTAAGAGAATTGTCTGCTATACGTATGCTGTATTCTTTTTTTTAAAGTTGCCTTTTATCTTAAAGCTCATCAGATGATGAACTCAGCAACAAATATTAATAATACAGGAGGCTGGGTTGTACTACTATGCATCATTTGAATACTAAAAAGCCTATTAAGCTTAACAAAATTAAAGCAGTCAGACAATGCAAATCGGTGACAAAACACAACTATACAACAAAAATGCTTTCGTGTAGTTAGATGGATGTCATCCTTAAGGCAACATACTGCTTGGTTATTAACAAGCATTACTTGATGATCTGCAATATTACAGTATTTTCTGACCCAGGCTTCCAAATAAAAGAAAAACTGTGATGGTGGAGGCTAGCCACGGGCAAGGCTATTTCTCTTTAGTAGCTGTCAACAATCTAATCCAATTAGACTCCTTGAACTCTCTTCAAAGGTCAAGCCTTCCCCACCCTGATTCTATATTGCATTCTTGTCTGTGCTCATTAATGGGTCTACTGAGCAGATTATCACCTTGTAAGATGTATGTATGAGGAAAAAAGGGGACAGTCTTAATGATATTGTATTGTTTATACTTAACTGTTTTACAAGGCCAGAGAATAAGGCAGAGCTGAACCCATTATTGTTTAATATGGAATTTATTACATTCTGCCAAGGAAAGTATCAAAAGAGAAAGCAATTTATTACAGTTGATCATATAAGAAAAAGATGTTCCTTAATTACAATGTGTCTATAAGAGTTTGAGATAAACAAAAAAGACATTTCTTGAAAAGCTAATGGCCTGTCAGGCTTCTAGTACCGTGATTCAACTGAGACCAATAAAGGTGCCATTATATAGACAAAGATAAAAAAAGAAAAACGATTCAGCAATATATACTTTAAAATTAGCCTCCACACAAGGTTCAATGGTTGCAACCATGTTTGTAACTTTTTTGCCCCCTTTAACAGCTGTATTCCAACAACTTGCCTTTTAAATATTCTGTTGCTCTCTAGTTGCACAGAAATTAACCAAAGCAAATGAGAATCACAAAGAAAAAAAAAGAATACTCGGATTTTCAGAAAATCATCAAATTATCCACTTTTTCAAACAATCAATCATTGAGTGCCAGGCTCCCAGTTTTTTGTTTAGATCTTTGACCCAAAAATTGGCACATTCTGTAAAATGGTCTTGACAGACATGTCTAAGATTGAAATATCATTTACAGTATAAAGCTTACAGCATAATGATAAGCTCAGCTTTGATAAATCTACCTAAGAACTGTGCAACAACCAGAAAAGCTAATAAAAATGACACAGCAGAAATCAAGCAGTGAACAATAAGGCAACTTTTACAGGAAAAATGTTATACATTCATTGACAAGAAACCTCTTAAGTCAGTGTGTGATATGACTAAGAATGTTATATATAAAGCATTGCAGTCATACTGAAAACCATAAAGTTATATTTTTTGTTTATCTTCTCCTGAAACTACATAAAATTTTTTGAAGACTAGGGGGCTCTGCCCCCTGCTCGATTTGCTCGCCAACCCCTGTGCGGGCCCAATGCACTAGTTATTTCCCGGATCTGCCACTTGCGACTAACCGTGCGGTGCTTTTGGATAAACACGAATATCAACTCTGTCTTTGATATCGCCGTCTTTCAAAACTATTATCGCTGACAATTTGTCACATGTTGGTTTATTATATATGTGAGCGTGATCTTTCGGATTCATATAGAAAACCTGCAACAGGCTGTGTCTTTCTTGCCAGACCAAAAGAAAGTGACAGTCTATTGTGAAATTTCCGGTCTCACCGACACCCTCGAAAAGAGTGTAGGAGTGACATCATACAAATAAAATAGCCTAATTCTGAGTCAGTGCTCCACCAAGCACCTGGGTGGGTAGTTCTGTCGTGAGTGGATACTGTACTGTTCTGTATTTATACCTGTATTTCTATTTAAAAAGAAAAAAAAAAAAAAGGTTTCATCTAATATCACATTTTTAAATAAAATATTCTCAAGCTTGGAACACAGAGTTGCATGAGAGATAGGAAGGGGAGTCCAGGTTTCCAAGGAAAACACAGGTACTTTATTACTATATTGAGAAGGCAGATATAGTCTCAAGACATAATTCAAAATAGGAGCCATTACTTCAGCACTCAAGACAGAATCTGCGATATGGTGAATAGTCCTGCTTTAGCTCCCATCTTTAGATTGGAAGAACACCAGCAGCTCATAATCACCACTGTGTCAGACCAGGAGAATGTGAGGATGAGCAGGTCAAAGCCTGGTGTTAAATGTTCTAAACATCGTCAGACAAGCGCAATATGCAGTAATGGTCATCCTGCAGAGCACAACTGATTACTTTGCCCTTGGTTAACTGTTTATCGGATACAGCAGATCAACTACAGAGCTGTCCTTGCACCACTGCTGTTAGAGATAACAAATTGCCTTGCTGGTGACCCCAGTCACAATTGCATACGCATTTTCCCTATATTTATTATAACAAAATTTCCGTTATAACAAAATATTTTTATGGTATCATGAATTCTGTTACAACGGGATTCCACCTGTGTTTTTATTGTTGTCAGCTGTCAGATATGTGTTTTCAAGATTTTCCTGTTTAAAACGCCACTAGTGATATGTTTTACAACTGGCTACTTAAAATGTACATATACAGTAGTATTGTTTATTTTATCAGGAATATTTCCTTTTAGAGAATGAGAGAGAGGGGAGTATACTTTGCTAGTTTTGATACAGCAAAATAGGAAATGAACTTCATAAAAAAAAAAAAACATTACAGCAGTCTTTTTAAAAAAGACACAACTGCCTGGGACGGTGGCGCAGTGGTAGCGCTGCTGCCTCGCAGTTAGGAGACCCAGGTTCGCTTCCCGGGTCCTCCCTGTGTGGAGTTTGCATGTTCTCCCAGTGTCTGCGTGGGTTTCCTCCGGGCGCTCCAGTTTCCTCCCACAATCCAAAGACATGCAGGTTAGGTGGATTGGTGATTCTAAATTGGCCCTAGTGTGTGCTTGTTGTGTGGGTGTGTTTGTGTGTGTCCTGCGGTGGGTTGGCACCCTGCCCAGGATTGGTTTCTGCCTTGTGCCCTGTGTTGGCTGGGATTGGCTCCAGCAGACCCCCGTGACCCTATTCGGATTCAGCGGGTTAGGCAATGGATGGATGGATGGACAACTGCCTGGGACAGAGAAGTTATCTTCAGGAAAACATCATAATCTTCAATGAAATGGACTAGTCACAGGCTTTGCTGCAACTCACCAACTTCAAATGCCAAATTCCCAAATTCTCACACAGTAAAAAGGAATCCTTAAGGAACTGCAAGATTCCTGGTACAATGGAATAACTTGTGAAGTAGTAAGTACATTTACTTATTTATTAGTACTAAAACAACACTGTTGTTAATTTTTTAAGGACAAAACAAATACTCTGATATTGAGACAAGTTAAACTTTACAGAATGTATTACTTATTCTACATCTTTTGTGGGATTTTATTATCAACACACTACTGAAGTCCTCTGAGCTTTATATCAAGCCAAATAATCTGTTTAACTTCTTTTAACCAGTCTACAGAGTGTGAATGTTTTAAAATGCTTTTCATACTTGCTCTGTGAAAATATTGTTCTCTCTGCACAATACAAGTCAGGGTGATCTTGATCTGCAAATATTTTACTTGGCTTTTTAATATAAGCAACAAATCATAATACTTTAATACATTTTTCACTTAATAATAGCACTTACCTTTTTAGTCAGAGATTCATCAGAGTCGGGTGGCATTCTTGTGGATACATGAAATATGACTTCAACTGTAGATGTTGCAAAATAAGGTGTTGTGAGGCCAGTGCTTTTATTTCTTTGGAGTCCTCCCATGAAGCCACAGTGGCTTGTCAAGTTCACCTGAAATACCAAAACACACATTATTTGGTTTATTTGTTCACTATTCAGTCTGCAATTTCAATACTAATTTAGTTGAATGCAATATAAGTGTGAGGAGATCAAAGGGTAGAGGTACAGAAGGGTACATGTATGCTCCAGATACAGCCAATAACAGACATGTGCAAATATGCTGAAACGGCCATTACAAAAATGTTAAAATAGTTTACCATATAAAGAACTGCAGTGTCAATTTCTGCTACAGAGTAGAAACCAAAGGAAAACACTGTCATCACTAACTGTACTTGTCTCATTAGTCATTATTACTACGACTTATGATCTACATCAACAGCAATTAGCAATATATGACAAGGCTGAATCTTTAGAAACAAATATTTAGACTGAAGAGACTTTCTGGATCCATACATTATCATCCAATGTTGCTTTTTCCTGATGTAAAAAGAATTGTGTGGTGCTAAGATATCCACGTTTGTGGACTGCATAACATACACAAAATAATTGATCACATAAAATTTGTGACTGGTTTTAAAAAGGCTGTGCATTCACAATCTCCATGCAAACTGACAAACCTTGAACACATTTGCAAAGAGGAATGGTCAAAATCTGTAATGTCTAGGTGTGCAAAGATACTAGAAACCTGTGCGTACAGAATTAAGGCTGTTATGGCTGCCAAACATGCATCTAACTAAATACTGACTTGAAGGGGGTGAATACTGAAGTGTTCAATTATTTTGTACTGGCTGTGCAATTCATCTAAGACAGGTTGAAATTTAAGTAATCAACATAGACCTTAACATTAACATTTACACTATACCATGCAATGTGTACATATCTTTGTTACATTCCACTTGGTATGGCATTTGTAAATGCTGTATTAATGTCTGTGATACACCATCCATTGGAATGACATACTCATAGCAACCAGTCAGACACACAGACAGTTATGCTTTATTTAAGGTGGATTGTATATAAATTTTAGATTAATTAAGACCACTTTAAAGAGATCTGCTTGATCAGTGTCAAAAAGCCAAATTAAATTCTGATTGAATGTCATTATATATATATATATATATGATTGGTATATTAGATAAGGTTTATTAATCCCAAGGAGAAATTTACACTACTGTTGCTGGCGGACACTCATCAACATCAGAACCTAGAAACTTTCTAAATAAACTAATTCATATTTATTTACAATGTTCCAGTGCTACCACAAGCAGCTGTCTATATAAATAAAACCTTCCCCACACATACATATATCCATCCATCCATTATCCAACCCGCTATATCTTAACTACAGGGTCATGGGGGTCTGCTGGAGCCAATCCCAGCCAACACAGGGCGCAAGGCAGGAAACAAACTCTGGGCAGGGAGCCAGCCCACCACTGACATACATGCAGTGCATCTGGAAAGTATTCACAGCGCATCACTTTTTCCATATTTTGTTATGTTACAGCCTTATTCCAAAATGGATTAAATTCATTTTTTTCCTCAGAATTCTACACACAACACCCCATATAATGACAATGTGAAAAAAGTTTACTTGAGGTTTTTGCAAATTTATTTAAAAAAAAAAAATGAGAAAGCACATATACATAAGTATTCACAGCCTTTGCCATGAAGCTCCAAATTGAGCTCAGGTACATCCTGTTTCCCCTGATCATCCATGAGATGTTTCTGCAGCTTAATTGAAGTCCACCTGTGGTTAATTCAGTTGATTGGACATGATTTGGAAAGGCACACACCTGTCTATAGAAGGTCTCACAGTTGACAGTTCATGTCAGAGCACAAACCAAGCATGAAGTCAAAGGAATTATCTGTAGACCTCCAAGACAGGATTGTCTCGAAGCACAAATCTGGGGACGGTTACAGAAAATTTTCTGCTACTTTGAAGGTCCCAATGAGCACAGTGGCCTCCATCATCCATAAGTGGAAGAAGTTCAAAACCATCAGGACTCTTCCTAGAGTTGGCCGGCCATCTAAACTGAGCGATCGGGGGACAAGGGCCTTAGTCAGGGAGGTGACCAAGAACCCGATGGTCACTCTGTCAGAGCTCCAGAGGTCCTCTGTGGAGAGAGGAGAACCTTCCAGAAGCAATCCACCAATCAGGCCTGTATGACTGGCCAGACGGAAGCCACTCCTTAGTAAAAAGGCACATGGCAGCCCGCCTGGAGTTTGCCAAAAGGCACCTGAAGGACTCTCAGACCATGCCAAACAAAATTCTCTGGTCTGATGAGACAGAGAGTGAACTCCTTGCTGTGAATGCCAGGCATCACGTTTGGAGGAAACCAGGCACCTTTCATCACCAGGCTAATACCATCCCTACAGTGAAGCATGGTGGTGGCAGCATCATGCTGTGGGGATGTTTTTCAGCGGCAGGAACTGGGAGACTAGTCAGGATAAAGGGAAAGATGACTGCAGCAATGTACAGAGACATCCTGGATGAAAACCTGCTCCAGAGCGCTCTTGACCTCAGACTGGGGCGACGGTTCATCTTTCAGCAGGACAACGACCCTAAGCACACAGCCAAGATATCAAAGGAGTGGCTTCAGGACAACTCTGTGAATGTCCTTGAGTGGCCCAGCCAGAGCCCTGACTTGAATCTGATTGAACATCTCTGGAGAGATCTTAAAATGGCTGTGAACCGACGCTTCCCATCCAACCTGATGGAGCTTGAGAGGTGCTGCAAAGAGGAATGGGTGAAACTGGCCAAGGATAGGTGTGCCAAGCTTGTGGCATCATCTTCAAAAAGACTTGAGGCTGTAATTGCTGCCAAAGGGGCATCGACAAAGTATTGAGCAAAGGCTGTGAATACTTATGTACGTGTGATTTCTCAGTTTTTTTATTTTAAATTTACATACATCTTGCCTGAAGAAGGGGCCTGAGTTGCCTCGAAAGCTTGCATATTGTAATCTTTTTAGTTAGCCAATAAAAGGTGTCATTTTGCTTGGCTTTTCTCTACAAAAACCTCAAGTAAACTTTCTTCACGTTGTCATTATGGGGTGTTGTGTGTAGAATTCTGAGAAAAAAATTAATTTAATCCATTTTGGAATAAGGCTGTAATATAACAAAATGTGGAAAAAGTGATGCGCTGTGAATACTTTCCGGATGTACTGTAATTCGCCAAACACCATTATTCTTTCATATAAATATAAATGTGTTGGCTGATAATAGCTGAAAAAACTAATATTTTGAGGTCCCCAATCAGTACATTGTAATATAGAGTGATTACTTTGAACCAATGCAAAGAACTTGTGGAGCACTCACAGCCTGGAGAGCCACATGTCAGTAGCAATATTTGAACTGCAAAATATTTTGCATAAATGCAGGATCTTTGAAAATACAGGGTGGTCCAGATCTAATTATGCAGATCCCGATCATCTGGACGACTTTGATTTATGCGGGGACGATTCCAGTTCTGCGTAAAGACGATTCTTCATGTCGTCAGTTCACGCACTTCTCGATGGTCCGAGATTTTTCTGGTGATTTTCTATGTAATAAACTTAATGTTATAGCGTAATGAAAATTGCATAATTAGATCTAGACCACCCTATAGATACTACAGCTGTAAAGTATAAGAAATCCAGGCTACAATTCTATTTTATCATAAATATTTTATAAACATGCATAACAAAGGCTTGATGGGCTGAGAACCTTTGCCTTGTCCTTGTAGCCATCATTATAATTGATGATTTTGATGGAGCTAATTGATCATGACAAACATCGGGCCAGTATGCTAATACAAATTCTATGATATGCCTTGTGCATCTTCCTTGCCTTACACTGTTAGCCATTATTATAACTGATGAAGCAAACAACCCACTGGCGGCAAGAATATTCTGTTGAAAAATGTTAAAGACTATTCTTCAGACATGTTTCCATACAGGTTTACTAATTACAAAGGAGTTCAAAACGCTGAGAAAGCAAACCAAAACCAGTGCATGTCCAGTAGGATGTAAAAGTCTATTAAATGCTGCATGATGAGCAGTCAAAAGTCTACAACTTAGTTAAAGCTATTTCAATGAAACTATAAAACTATACTTTTATCATATTTTGTAGTTCTAACTAGCAAACAGCATAATAAAATGGTGACAGTGGAAATGGAAAATGTAAATATACGGTATACTCAAAATTGTGATCCATATATGAATCCAGCTTTGGAGAGGAAAAAAAAACTGTTTCACCTTAACAATATGTTAGAAAAAAAGAGAAAGTCAAAGCAAAAATGTACATAAAAGAAATCAAAGCCAACAAACCGTTAATCAAAAGAGCAACAGCTTCTGAGACTAAGTGGAAAAAAGACTAGAAAGCACAATCAAGCAATCACTTTCTTTATGAGCTGCCACACAAGAACAAGTACTCTACAAGAACAGAAAGAACTGAAGGCTTGTTCTAAATTAAGTCCTTAGTAAATTGTTTAAAAAGGCAAGATCAACATAAAGTAAAACATGGAAGATGGTTGGAAATGCAGCTAGTTTTACAGGCTATTTCATTCATTCTCCAGTTTCTAAGTTAATCAAAAAAGTAAATATTTTTATCTTACCTCCCACCCTAACCCTGAAACAAAGTCTTCATAAGCTTGGCTGCCAGTCATATTTGTGAGTATTGAATGTTTATCTTCCTGACCTTCCGCAACATAAAACACAGCGATTTTGTGAGTTTCCCGGCTGTTTGAGAAACAAACATGACATAAACAAAATTAAAAATCATTTGGTTTAATAATTAAAGAAGAAATACATCACAAAATGTGATGTTCATTTAAAAATTGTCAAGACACACACACTTAAATTATATATTAGTCTCCAGTTGAATATTATTAAAAAAAAATAATAATTTCATTCTGTTAACAAAAAGTAAAAAGCACAGTTAAGCACTATATGAATCATTGTTATCATAAGTTAATTATCTTTAGTCTTTAAGAGAGTCAGGGGGTAGGCTCAGATGATCACATATACATTTTTGAGACACCAATCGATTTGTCCTTCAAAAGTTTCTCTGCTGTTAGCTGCACATAAAAACAGTAAGTTATCTAGCTCAGGCACATAAGAAACAAAGGGGATGTTGTAAATCATCACTGAGAATGTGCTATTAAAAATGTATAGTGTTCAATAATTTCTTTAGCAGCAAATTGACAAAACTGAACAACAGTATTTCACAGCCAGAATGCAAAATAAACAAAATACATAATGCAAATAAATTTCACACAAAAGAACTTCCTTGATTCAGTTTTATTCCTGTTTCCTTTGAAAATAAAATCCTGAGGGGGTGGCAAAAATCTATTTCTCATAATCATTTCAGTTGCTTGTCATTCTCTCACATCCCAGGTTATCGGTCAACAAATGGTCAAAGCTATTTATTTGCTGTGTCTCCACCTCACTTTTTTTAAAATCAATATGCTGTCTTATAGAGACATTCTCTACTTTTTAAACAATAAAATCCAAACTTAATTTCACACTTACAGTGTTTATTTCATATTATATGCAAATCATTATTAATGGAGAATATGAAATGAAAATAACTGACCATGGGATCATGCAATGACTATGGGATCATGCAAGTCATTTTTCATATACACACATATATACAAGTTTTAAGTTATATTAAGTTATACGTTTTTATTTTTTTCAAACATCAATTTTATCCCCTTCAAAGTAGTTCCCTTGGGCAGCTACACACCGATGGAGACGTTGTTCCCACTGTTGGTAGCAGCGCTGGAAGTCTTCAACCGGTATGGTCTTCAGCATGTCCATTACACTCTTTTGGATGTTTTCTAAAGTCCCGAAATGACGTCCTTTGAGGACATTTTTCAGTTTAGGAAAAAGGAAAAAGTCACACGGACTGAGGTCAGGTGAATAAGGGGGCTGGGGAACCACAGGAATGCCTTTTGAGGTCAAAAATTCTGTTATAGAGAGGGCAGTTTTTCAGCACCATTTTAGCACAGACCTTTCACATGTGCAAATGTTCAGTCAAAATTTGATGAACGGTAAATCTGTTCAAATTTAATTGTTCACTCAACATTCTCAATGCGAAACGACAGTCTGATCTCACAAGAGTGTTCACACATTCGATGTTTTCATTGGTTTTCGAAGTTGAAGGCCTCCCTGAAAAACCTGAGCTCGGGATAAAGAATGTTCCCCATAGGCCTGTTTTAACTTTTCAAACGTCACACTTGCCGATTCTCCAAGCTTAACACAAAATTTAATGGCACAACGTTGCTCCAAATTCCGCTGTTCCATATTGCGTGACACACAACCAAAAACACAACTTCGCTAATAGCAGTCACAAAAATCACGTTGTTAACGGAAGGAGTTGAAACTTGCACTGAGCTATGGGAGGGTACTGATACACGTGCTCTATCAAGGACAACAGCGCAGCGTTGTCAGATCGCTTGCAGTGTTGCCAGTCTCATTACTTTTCTGCCACACCACACACATATACATACATACATACATATACACATATATAAATATAAAAATATATATATATATATAAATATGATATATATATATATATATATAAATAAATAAATATGATATACACACGTGGACAAAATTGTTGGTACCCTTCAGTCAATGTTTCATGAGTTTATTTTTAAATATTTCTGTTGAAGCATGGTTGAAAATCAATGTCTGACTTTCATTGGTTAAATTTCATAGAATTATTTATTATTACTTTTGTCAGATTAAAGTTATTTCTGTGACCATTTTGAGTTTTTCTTTCACTGACTGAAGGGTACCAACAATTTTGTCCACGTATGTATGTGTGTGTGTATATATATATATATATATATATATAAAATATAAATATAAATATATATATATATATATATATATATATATATATATATATATATATATATATATATATATATATATATATATATATATATATATATATATATATATATATATATATATATAACACAACATTTATTTATACATACAAAAAAGTAGCTCAAAGTGCTTTACATAATGAAGAATAGAAAAATAAAAGACACAGTAAGAAAATAAAATAAGTCAACATTAATTAACATAGAATAATGCCAGATGTCACATTTGGAGGAAACCAGGCACCGCTCATCACCAGGCCAATATCATCCCTACAGTGAAGCAGGGTGGTGGCAGCATCATGCTGTGGGGATGTTTTTCAGTGGCAGGAACTGGGAGACCATTTAGGATAAAGGGAAAGATGACTGCAGAAATGTACAGAGACATCCTGGATGAAAACCTGCTCCTGAGCGCTCTTGACCTCAGACTGGGGCGACGGTTCATCTTTCAGCAGGACAACGACCCTAAGCACACAGCCAAGATATCAAAGGAGTGGCTTCAGGACAACTCTGTGAATGTCCTTGAGTGGCCCAGCCAGAGCCCAGACTTGAATCCGATTGAACATCTCTGGAGAGATCTTAAAATGGCTGTGCACCGACGCTTCCCATCCAACCTGATGGAGCTTGAGAGGTGCTGCAAAGAGGAATGGGCGAAACTGGCCAAGGATAGGTGTGCCAAGCTTGTGGCATCATATTCAAAAAGACCTGAGGCTGGAATTGCTGCCAAAGGTGCATCGACAAAGTATTGAGCAAAGGCTGTTTTTTTATTTTTAATAAATTTGCAAAAATCTCAAATAAACTTTTTGAGTTTTGAGTGTAGAATTCTGAGAAAAAAAATAATTTAATCCATTTTGGAATAAGGCTGTAACATAAGAAAATGTGGAAAAAGTGATGCACTATATATATATATATATATATATATATATATATATATATATATATATATATATATATATATATATATATTTTTTTTTTCTCTCTCTAAAACATAAAAAATACATTACTGCAACTGTAATATTTGCTTTGGTAGACTATTTAGGTGTAACAGATTAAATATTTCCAAAAAGGGCTATGGGATATAACATCTAAGCTTGGTACAGTGATAGCTGACAGACTGGGGCACAAAAAAAAGATTCCAAGGTTGTGTGTCATGTAATGCCTTGTTTATGTACCGTAATATCCAGTTTTTTGGAGAGAAGACCATATAGTGGCATTTTTTTAATTTTTGTTGATACTGGTGTACAAAGGTTTTTAATCATATCAATACTACCTTTTAAAATTTTGGATAACTGCATTTCAGTTTTTGTTACTCTCTTGAAACAATACTATATTTATATTAAGTCTATTGGGTACTGGGAGTTTGAATGAAAGTGAGCTTTGTAAAACCAAACTAACGTTTATCAATTTTTTATTGTATTCATAAAGAAGTTTTGGATGCACAGTAATACTACACTACACTTTTTCTTTCACTTTGTGAAAGTTGTGACTGTGCTCTTTCTTTCTAACCAGATTAACGTCACCTGCAAATAACAAGGCAGCTAACAGTGGATTAGCTATCTTGTTTCAATTTGCATTCAAGTATGTTCGCTGTAAATTATATTTACAAAACACTATATATTTCATTTGACAGAATGAGAGCAGGACTGAGTGACATAATATACAGTATGTTTTAAAATTATACAAAAATGTTTGAGGCAAATCATAGTTCATATAGTTCAATAAATGTAAGAACTGACCTTGGGATTAACAAACCTGGTTTCAAGAAAAACCTAAAACTGACATCACTGCTCTATTCATTTCTTCATGTAAATAGAAGCTCTGCAGATTTAATGATTTCACTGCTATTAAGTGGCAATATCAGCTACTTTCCATTGAGAACCTGAAAACATTTCACAAATAATCTGGCCAGAACAATTATTTTGCATCTTGCAATAAAAATCAAACAAAAGCAAAATAATCACTTTTAATTTATAACAAGAAGGGATTATCAGACATATTAATGTTTAGTTTTGTATTCTACTTAAGAAAAGTATTTTAAAATGAACAAACTGAATAATTCCTTTATTACTTACATAGAGTCATTTTCAATGATGTGTATTATGCATATACATTTAACTGCAGTTTTTCATCCTGCTGACCACAGCACTGCATTCTATAGTCTAGGGGATTTACTGTAATTTAATACCAGGAAGCGCTTGTAGCTGTTTTATAACATACTTACTATTTTCAATTCAAGCAGCACTGTTACAACAGTGTTTATTAATTCCTCTCTGCATTTAGAAGCAATGTGTTCCTATGTTGGGCTGTAAATTACATTTTTCACTTCACTAAGTTCTAAAGAATAGAAATACCAGCACAAATCTAACGGCACCAGGAAAAGAAAAGCAAAACATCCTAAAGTAAAGTTACACACTCAGGTTATAAAAATACACTACATGTATATTAATCTAGCTCTAAAATATGCTTTTCCTGTGGTAAAATTTGGAATTTACTGCCACAGTAAGTACACTATAAAAACTCCTGGAGCACCCTGGTGGCTGACTCTTCCCTCACACAGAGTTTTATACTACATGACATGCAACATGTGAATTTCCCCATGGGATTAATAAAGTATCTGTCTATCTATCTACATGTTGGCTCAAGACACCTAATTACTATGCATCATACTGATGTCAATGATTAGGACATCAGTTGGAATTTGGTGAAAGCAAGCTATGCAATAATGCATTTGGTATCAAATTTGATTTTCAAACCCCCTGCTGCTTAAACATCAGATGCATGCTCCTTCTGGGTGTCATTTTGAAGATTAGGAAAAGAGCCTACTAAAAGTAACAGTTACGGTGTTCTGCAACCAACAGGCTTGAAACCTGATGCACTTTCTAGAAAAGTAAAGAATAGACTGATAAAAGAATAGATTAATTACATTTAATTTGCTTATATTTTATCAATACATCTTATGGCAAGCCTGCTCTTGTGATTATGTATTAAATGTATATTACATATGTAAGAAAATAGTATGTCATTTTTCTCTTTAACACTACTAAATATAAAAATTAATTCTACAATCTACGACTGGACTGCAACTAAAATGATAAAATTAACATCCATCTGTGAACTTATTTTCTGAACATATTTTTTCTATTTCAAGGTTTTGGGAAGGCAGAGCCTGCTCCAGCAGTGAGCAATTCATTCAAGGGAAAAATAACGATAATAATGAAGCCACCTAATTATTAATTAACATTCAAATACAATTCCTCATCACTTTTTGTGAAAAATATCATAGTTTTGGCTGTAAGGATACATAAGTTGAGGTTCACAAATATACAGGCTGCTATGAGACTCTCGTATCCATTTTTAGATGGCTAAAATATGAACAGAATGAGAACGGAAGACTTCTAATGTTAATACTGCCAGGTAGGTAGTGCATGTATAGAAATCTGAATGTGAAGCATGATAAACTGTTATCACTGCACAGTATGTCATGGGAGGTGCATGAAAAGCCAAGAACTTAAATATCTATCCGAAGGTCACTATTTAAAAGTTCAGTGGTGTTCATATTCAGTAGTGTAGAACCACTGTCGAGGCAAGCTTTCCTGCAGACCAATTTTTGCTTTGAAAATGACTGTGACCTAATTAAACATGCCACTGTTAATTGTGGTGTCAGTCTTTTGTAAGCTTTTAACTTCTTATTTATCTTAAAATGCTTCAGAAATTAATTTCTAATAAGCATAATTTATATGTAGAAATAATTCTAATTAACAGATTCTTATAGTGAAAAGCACAAGAAAAAACAAATATTTTAATGTTAAATAAAAACACACTGTAACGTATCTATTTTTGTGACAAACTGAGAAAAAATTGTAATACTATATATTAAAAAAGAACAAACAATTTTATAACAAAACTAGTTGTAATTAGAATGTGTATGGATACAGACACACCTAAGTATGAAGACATCAAGGGAAGTAAAAAATTGATTTAATTGCTCTGAAACAATATCCAGGTCGGAGGCAGTGAATTGTTCCAAATATCAGAACAGGATGTATAAACTATAGTCTAATGAAAAGGTTGCATACAATGGTAATAATTCTTGAACACAGAGTACCTTTTTTTGCTTGGCAAAGCAGATCAGTGACCATGTTTTTATTTACACATGCCAACATGAATGTTAAATCACTTTATTAATTTTAGACTTGCTCATTTCCTTTTCAAAATTCTGTGTCCTGAAACTAGTGTAAAATACAGAACTAACTGTGAGCACCAACAGTGAAAAGTTTCATCAGTGATCAGAAAAGATCTTTTAAGTTTAAAAAGCATCACCTCAGAGCAGAATCGCATATAAAGACCTTCCAGTTAAAATAAAACTTTTCATATACTTAGCTGGAAATTGATTAAAAAATAACTAATTCATATAAACCAGAGTGTATACTGTTATTTACGTCTTCTTAAATTTTCTAGCATAAATAATATTTCTTGAACTGGCATAGAAGGCCCACTTTTAGCTATATATTAACCCAAAATCTAAAATAATCTATCTACCAATTTTAGGCAGGCCCCACTGTTCTCAGATTTTTACATCAAGGCTAAAGAAACATGGCCCATTATACTACCATAGCAACTGCTTAGAAAAGATGCAGATGACACTCTTCATGATTTTTTTTTTTTTTAAATAAGTGTGGCAATCATCAAGACCACCTGTTATAAAGTCTTTCCAAATCTTATTCTCCTCTCAGTCCCCTTAAGTAATGCTTGGTGCCAATGTCACCTTGATCAGACAGAACATGATTTCAGACTAGAAGCTTCTTCAACAAAAAAGTTCACATTCAGACTTTTACTTTAACTGTATTATACTTCTAATGGCATGCAGTGCTCTCAGCTTAGAAGATTGAAATGAACACCCTAGAAACAAATATATTAAATAACTGGACTCCCTAGATGTAAATACCATGGCATCTATCCACGGAGTTGGCAGAAAGTGCTTTAAAATTAAGCCTTACTTTAAACTGGACTCCTTAGATGTAAATACTGTGGCATCTATAGAAAAAGTTGGCAGAAAGTGCTTTAAGCTTAAACCTTACTTTTGAAAATGCTTTTCTGGTTCTCTCACAAGTGCCTTTCATACAGACACACACATAGAGAGGAAAAGAAAATGCTACAAAGGACCTCATCAAAATGAAAAATATAAAATTCCATATTGCAATGCCTGGCAAGGCAAATAGATCAAAGGCAATATCCAGAAGCTTGACGGAAATAGGAATTGTGGAATAAATGTTTTTATCAAAAATTATTCCAATGTCTTAAAATAATGTGTTTAAATTGGTAGCCGATTATATTTTAGGAGATTCCGTATATCTTTTGTATTGTAGATATAATGTAAAACTTGATAACTACAAAGACATAACAGCTTTGCAAAGAAAAGTAACCAAGTGTGCATCGTAGGCACAGAGGGCATGTCCCAGACACATTCTCACAAGCTAAGAGAACGAAACTTTCTTACTGTTGGAGATAGTAATTCATACACAAGTCTTGTCTAGTTGTTCAATTTTGTCAAAGGCAATGATAAATATGATACACCAGAATTCTTTGAGTTAAATACAGAATTACAAATTAATTGACACTTTGCAAATCCAGACAAATTGCATTAATGATGGAAGGCATGAAGTACTTAAGAGAGATGTTCAAAACGTTTCTGCACTATTTTTTTTTAACTCTATTTATTAAGAATTTCAAAAACAAATTACATCACTTTTTTACATAGTCACCTTGCTTTGCGATGCAATTTTCCCACCGTCGTACAAACTAATGCCCAATTACTACTCCTCCTGCTTTCACTGTTTCCAACAAAAATATAAAAGTCTGGAAACTTTTTGAACATACCTCATATTTACACAAAAGGTTACATATGTGTTAAAAAAAAAAACAAACTACTAAGTAATATCCATTAAGTTTTACATATATGGCCTAGTTTAGTGTAAATTTATTGTAATATGGAGGCTTTCTGTCCTAAGGAAATTCTGTCTCACGTGGAAGTGCTTCTAGGTAGCAATGTTGTTATAATACAAGTACTCCCAAATGCAGACTGAGAAGGAGCTGCTCTGCCTCCCCCAGGCAAGTTGGAGTCAGGAGAGGAGGAGGAGGACAATGCTCACCTGGAAGTACTGAAGGAGGAAAGGAGAGGAAAATTAAAGAAAAAAAGAACTGTTTGTGTGAAATCTGTAAAGAGGCATGGTGGAAAATATTCCTTTAAAATAAACTATGCATTTAAATACTTTAAATATTTAGTATAAATATTTATTTAAACCCAGGACTTGTGTCTGTGAAGTTGCATTTGTGGTATGGGATCTGAGATGCCCCATAATGGTTAAAAGATTATGCAAGTAAAAGTTACTTCGGTGACTTACATTACTTGCATTTGATTGTTCAGCTATAGCCCTTTCACTCATGGAAACTTTGCTGTTTACTCAGTCATGAGCATGTCCTCATTGCTTAACACTGTCAGCATACAGTTAGTCTCATTTGTCTTTTTTTTACTTATTGTGTGCACAAGTATTAGTCTCAAATGGCCCTGACATGAAAATAACTCAAAAGTAGAAAAAGAAAGACAAAGACGATAAATTACCACTGTCTGGAGTCCAAATTCTTCAGTTCTCGCAAAAGTTTCTCATTTTTCTTCAAAAGGTGGAAGCTACTCCTGTACCAAAGATAAAGATAAATAATAATCAAAACCTATCCTTAAAACATATATCTAAATCTTACAAAAGCTAGGTACTACTGGATTTTTGGTTGCAATTTAATTTTTAGAACTAATGATGTGAATTTAAATTTAAATAGACACTGAAGAATTCTGTAACATTTCTGGTAACTGTATTTTTAAGAAATCACAGAACCTAACCAAAATATCTAATTTGGCCACTAGCTAAGCTCTTTTGTAAACTTCACATGGTACCACTAGAGGTAGGAATTTTCAGAATCGCCACAATACAAGAAAAATCCTCATAGTGCTTTCGCAGTATAAGTTTTTTTTATGTTTATATATTGTCACGCAATTTTATATTTTTTTTTATATATACAGTGGGATGCAAAAGTTTGGGCAGCCTTGTTAATAGTCATTATTTTCCTGTATAAATCGTTGGTTGTTACGATAAAAAATGTCAGTTAAATATATCATACAGGAGACACACACAGTGATATTTGAGAAGTGAAATGAAGTTTATTGGATTTACAGAAAGTGTGCAATAATTGTTCAAACAAAATCAGGCAGGTGCATAAATTTGGGCACCACAAAAAGAAATGAAATCAATATCTAGTAGATCCGCCTTTTGCAGAAATTACAGCCTCTAAACGCTTCCTGTAGGTTCCAATGAGAGTCTGGATTGTGCTTGAAGGTATTTTGGACCATTCCTCTTTACCAAACATTTTGAGTTCATTCAGGTTTGATGGCTTCCGAGCATGGACAGCTCTCTTTAACTCACCCCACAGGTTTTCAATTCTATTCAGGTCTGAGGACTGAGATGGCCATTCCAGAACATTGTACTTGTTCCTCTGCATGAATGCCTTAGTGGATTTTGAGCAGTGTTTCGGGTCGTTGTCTTGTTGAAAGATCCAGCCCCGGCGCAGCTTCTGCTTTGTCACTGATTCCTGGACATTGGTCTCCAGAATCTGCTGATACTGAGTGGAATCCATGCGTCCCTCAACTTTGACAAGATTCCCAGTCCCTGCACTGGCCACACAGCCCCACAGCATGATGGAACCACCACCATATTTTACTGTAGGTAGCAGGTGTTTTTCTTGGAATGCTGTGTTCTTTTCCCTCCATGCATAACGCCGCTTGTTATGCCCAAATAACTCCATTTTAGTTTCATCAGTCCACAGCACCTTATTCCAAAATGAAGCTGGCTTGTCCAAATGTGCTTGAGCAGACCTCAAGCGGCTCTGTTTGTGCTTCCTCTGCATCAATCTTGCATACAGCATCTCCTTGTGTAAAGTGCGCAGAATGGTTGAACGATGCACAGTGACTCCATCTGCTGCAAGATGATGTTGTAGGTCTTTGGTGCTGGTCTGTGGGTTGACTCTGACTGTTCTCACCATTCGTCGCTTCTGTCAATCCGAAATCTTTCTTGGTTTGCCACTTCAAGCCTTAACTTGAACTGAGCCTGTGGTCTTCCATTTCCTCAATATGTTCCTAACTGTGGAAACAGACAGCTTCAATCTCTGGGACAGCTTTCTGTATCCTTCCCCTAAACCATGATGGTGAACAATCTTTGTCTTCAGGTCATTTGAGAGTTGTTTTGTGACCCCCATGTTGCTACTCTTCAGAGAAAATTAAAGGAGGAGGGAAACTTACAATTGACATGAGCTCACACTAGGATTGTATTGATATTGAAATTCCCCACTTCAATACAATACTCTAAATAGTATTGCTATTAAATATCACAGGTGAGGGCTGAGGGTGCTCAAAAAATGTAAAACTTTACTAAAACAAAACAGTATATAACGATAGTTAGATTCTTCTAGAGGATGAGCTCTTGTTCAAATGTCACAGGGATTTTAAAAGGTATAGAATACAAAAGTTCAAGGTATAGTTGATTAACACATACAAGTAAGCCTTTCATTGTACTCTCTACATGGAAGAACAATGATGCTATAAACCTAGAGTATACTGATTTTTTAAAAGTTAAAAGATAATGAAGGTTTTGTATCACTGAAAAACATACAGCTAGGATGTAGGACAGAAAATAAGCTAAAAAGAATAAAATAAAAAAACATAATGTAGGACCTTTACAATCTTCCTGTCCAGTGAAGAGATCACCAAGTGCTATACGTATCCTTACTTGTGGAAAAGCTTGTACATGCCAATTACACCATCAACCTACTAAAAACAATTTCACCCTATCATTTGCTAATCAAGTTATACAGTTCTTGGCCAGGGGTAGCCGGCACCGGGTTTGTGTACGGGTCAGGATTTCTGCATGGAAAACCTGCTCATCTTTGGCTACACTGGCACACATATCCAATGCTCATAATATGCCCATGTTTGAGATGCCAGATGAATCAATACCGGAGTATACAGAACACACCTACACCTGTAAAAATGCTGCATGGACAATGATTAGACCCTAAATTTAAACTCATCTGTGAGACATCAGGTGATAGAAAATTATACTGCTTGTTTTGGCTTTCACTAACAGTGCATCTTTTAAAAGCAAATCTTGAAATTCAAGGGCAGGGCACATTCTACTGGATCTGCAAACTGTAAAGATTTCCAAATTATCAGAGAACATTTCAAGTTTGGTCTGAGATAAAGACATTGATGGAGTTTTATATATATATATATATATATATATATATATATATATATATATATTTTTATTATTATTTTTTTAATTATCTGGGTTAGTAGCACAGAGTCAAAATTGGTGGATCACTCGTTTCTACAAACTGTAGCAGGTTACTAGTCCTAAACACTTAGGATCTGGTGATCTGCAGCTCAAATAAGACTTTTTAATTTGCAGTTTTACTGAATTAATCTCACAGGTTATATCATATTTTTATTTACATTTTAAAATGCCAGATTTTACAGGGAATTCAGGCAATGGTCTTTGCTTTTGTTGATCCTCCAATAATGCCAATTTTAAGTCTGACACTGTTTTTAGCAATCAATGCTAAAGTGTCTACAGGCTATATACTAGTACTCGGGGGGACAGAATATGTTTGATTGAAACTGGCAACAACCTGCCACCCGTTATAATGATTTTAAGGAGTCAACAAGTTTTTTGGCACAAAGAAAGCAAGTGTAAATTGATTTAGAACATTTTGCAATGTACTAATGAGCACTTTCACAAAATATCAGGTCACCCACACCTTACAAAATTTGAAAAGAAAGCATCTCTGTATTTATTTAAATAATGCTGTTATTTATTTGTCTGCAGTGGGCTGGCGCCCTGCCCGTGGTTTGTTTCCTGCCTTACACCCTGTGTTGGCTAGGATTGGCTCCGGCAGACCCCCCGTGACCCTTTAGTTAGGATATAGTTGGTTGGATAAAGGATGGATGGATATTATGTGTATATATACAGATGCATTTGTGGTGAGGCAGTCTTTCTAGGAAAACATCAGTGTCATTTTTATAGCATTGGACACATTTTTGTTGTTTATTTTTCAAAAACCTTCATTTTTAACAGAACTAGCATATCTTTTCCAAATGCTTAAAGACGTGGATTCTTCACACCCCCACACTTATCATGCTGTTGCTTATAACTGTATTCCTGTGAGCTTTGTAGTCCTCCTGCTTTTTATATTGAACTTCTTTATCCCATTCGTTCTCCTCACTCAGCAACAACCTCCAAGAAACCTTAAGCCCAATACAATTAATTACAATTTTTCCTTCAGCAATTTTCAAGCAATGTACACCATCCACATCTTGTCTTTCTTTTGCCACCTGCTAAATGATGCTGAATGCTTTTTCCTTCCTTATTCTGCAGCTTACTTGCAAACTTCTGTCTCTTCTCTTCTTACACTTGCACTTGCACTTTGCTTTCCTTTCTTATAGACTCCCTTGTTTTCTTATGCATTTCTTTCTGCCACTATTTATAGAATATCCTCTTTTCCTGAATTGCCATCTCTGCCTCAGGATACCACAATGTTGTGCAACATCATTATATGTCAACAATGGATTTGCGAAGACTGGAAAAGATATGTGTTTATTCTAAAACACAAAGGAAAAGGTGATTTTAACTGCAGTGTTGGTCATATTGAGCGATCAAACCTATGGAACAAGTAAAGAAAGTGGTTGAGTGCTACAGAAAAGAATCAGGGGATCAGGTCAGGCAAAAACAGGAAAAGCATCAGACAAAGGTAAAGAAGCTACATCAAGCACCAGACTTTTTGCCCAATCACTATTGCGCGAAAATGTGTAAGTAAAATATACTGAGAACCATAAACTGATTAGAAATACAATCGAAGCCTTGTATAAAAAGAAACAAAATCTGACACCTACTTACTACTGTAAAATAAATAAATAAATGCACTGCCTTTGCATGTGTTAATGTTACTATATCGACATTTAGAGCTTTCTTGTCACTTTTAGTTCAATGCTTTTAACAGAAGTAGGTAAGTACAACAGAGGACGTGTACTAAATGATTTGATCTATTGTAAGACTAAAAAAATATGACTCTTTTTTCTATGCAATGGTTTTGCTAAAAGACAAATCGAGTTTATTGTTCTTTTATATGATTCAGAATTTCTGTCATTTTTGGTTACAGTATTTATATTGCAAGAGTTTTTGGGTGAAGTTAGTTGCTATAATTAATTGTTGAAATTATGGAGAAAGCAGAAATGTTGAAAGCCTAAAGTTGATGTATATGGCTGCAAATTCAGAACTTTCACAGTACAGCAAATGGATGTAAATTTATAACAGATCCAGCACACAATAGCACAAACTGACTCAAAAACGTACCTCTACATGGTTCAAAGAAAAAAAAAAAAATTCTGAATTCTTTTCAACAGTGATTATCACCATTTTTGTTTTTTCCTTTAGCCACAAATCTCACTGTGAAAACTGCAGATAACCTTCCAGTCTTTATGTTGTAAATATTACAAAAATAATAAAATATGTCTAAGGCAAAAAGGTTTTTGTTCACTTAAGACACGTATGTTCTAAAAATCTATCATTTTAATGAATTCCAAAGCACATAACCTGAATAATGAAAATGACTTAAACATCAGGTTCATATGTTTCACAGAGTTATCTGATGTTTAACAGAAACCTAAGAACACTGGTTGAGGTACAAAACAAACCGCATCAGACACGAGTCTATTTAGATTCAGCAGAGAAGGAAAAAAAAAAAAAACAAAATCAAGACAGATGTGTCATTTTAGTGGTTGGAGTTTTTTTTTCCTTTCTTTGTGTAAACCTTATTAGCTTGTTATATTGTAATGAGCTTCATCTTGTCTATTGAAAGCTCGCAATTTCAGGCTGGCAAGGAGGACAGTGCAAAAGCAGAGCTTAACAAATGGACACAATACATGAGAATAGCAATACCTTAGTCTCTGACTAAAGATGAATGCAAAGATGCTAGAGAATGACTGTTAGACAATGCTTTATTTTTTAAAGAGCTCCTAGGTTCTCTGCCACCTTCGGTTTTATATAATAAGAAGCTTTTGTGGGTTCCGATTTTTTTTTTTCTTTTCACATTACTACTGAGTAAATGTGACGGCTACTATACAAATAAAGCATCTTTCATTTATTTTCAACACAGATGCAAACTGTTAAAATACCTTTTATAAATGATTAATGAATAGCGCATCATATTCCCATATTTGTGAGAACTGTAAAACCAATATTATCATAATAATTATGATCTTTTTCAGACAAGGGTAACAGCTCCACTCTCTCTCTGGGAACTTCTAATCAATAGGACACCGACTGTTACATCAAGGTGATGACAGCCATATTTCTCAAGTGACAAAAATATTATGCTTTGCTAGTTAAGCAAGATGTGGTTATACTAAAAGTAAGGTAATAGCTTAAAAGGCTGCATGGTAGTGTAGTATTTAGTGTGGAATACTCCAAGACCTAATGACCAATTATTAAAATGAACAATATTTTTTGCTGTTCATTATAGAGACGCTGCACACTTAAAATCATCTTATTTCATGACAAAAATATCTGAAACATAAAAACATAATAGTAAAAAGTATAATTCCAAAGTCAATTAAAGAGATGCATTTTAATTTTTACAGTAGATTTCAGTGATGCACAGACTAGATAAAAAATAATTCAGTAATACAATAATGTGGATAAGTTGGCCAGGTTTAAGTGCAGTCTATACGTTCAATTCACATTACCAACAGCAATTAATTTGCAGTAGACTGCAGCATGGTCAACAACCTGCAGAGATTACTAGCTGTTAAGTGAATGGAATAGGGCAACTTATAATAAGTTCTGATGGCTCACTACAAAAAATTAGGCAGCTTGGATCTGGGAAACATATTTACATTTAAGTATAATCAGCAGAAACTATAAAATAAAAAAACAGTCGGTGTTAGAGAATGTCAGTGCATTATAAAATCAGTTTCCCACCTCTGGTTCAAGCATTATTTGCACAGTTTGCCAGAAGTGAATATAACAGAGGTAAATGCAACCAAAAAAAAAACCCCAACATATAAGACGTATGACTTTCTCTACAAATAACTAATGCAACAATTCATAATATACACACACAACACCTGTTAGTCATATCTAATGCCATTTGAAATTTCATGCTTATTGAATACTAATGCAAGCTAGTAACACTTAAATTAGGCTAATGCAAAAAAAAAAATCCAATTACTCAAATTTTTACTACAGATTATTATTGTGTAATTATGTTGATAATACTGAGAAACTGAAAGGCCCAGAAACAAAACACACACAACAGAAATAATTTGGCAACGAGGAGAATACAATCAAAGACCCACAAAAAGAAAAACTAACTTCCAGAACTCACTCGAACAAAAATAGCAGAACTAGCTAAAAATTAAAATAAACAGAAGGACAAAAAAAATAAATCAGTCAATCTGTATAAGAAAGAAAAAAGTAAGGCCTTAAAACTTTTTAGGGCATTTAGGAGACAACAAGAATATGTTATTTAATATTAAGTAACAAAAAGGCAATTCTTAAATCAGGAAAATGACTTAATTCGGTGAAGCGTCACTAATTTTCTGGAGCACTGTTTTAACAGTCTACAGCTCTGTCCTGTTCACACATGTGACTCTTGGACTTAAATATGTCATGGATTTACTAGGACTCACTTAAGGATGACCTTTCATCTTCCTTGCTTGACAGAACTCACATATAAAAATTTCATCCCCTGGTAAGGAGGCATGGACACTAAGCACTCAAAATACACTAGAAAGCACCAATACTCAAACGCTCTATTAGTATTATATTAGTATTGTAAGTATTATTTTGCACAAATCACAAAGATGATTTTGAGACATGACTGGCAGTATAGATCAAAAATCTGAAATGCAATGCAACAAGTATATACAGCAAGTTGACATTTTAATTGTTCCAGAAAAACTACAGTAAGTTCAGTTACCATGACCATTCAACTTTGCATTAAAAGAAATGCATCGTATTAACATTCTCATTGACTTAGAAAAAAATGGATCTCCATCATTTCAAATTCAGTCCAATTTCTAATCACTTGTTAAGCAGCTCATCTACAAAAAAAAGATTTTTTAGATTGATTAGGTCAACATCAGTGTACAAATACAGTATGAGGAGGGTATGATGCTCACATGCTCCATCTTGCAATTTTCTGCCAGTGTTTAAGTATAGACCAGCTTGGGAAATTCCCAGGAATCTTACTTGGTATCAATCTGGGAAAATTGCTAGATGACCACACTGGGATTCTTCCTCCGTTCACATACAGTATGACAAGTACAGTAAGCTTCTAAATTCCTTGCATAAAAAGATTACACTTTATTTTTGAAAAATACACCCCTACAATATCACTGTTAAATCTAAAAACCCTGTTCAGTTACAATTAGAGGGAATTTCTTTTTTTCATACCTCTTTTCCCAGGAGTTCATTCCCAAGATATTCAGGAGGAGTCTGCAGTAGTAAAAGGCAGACTGGGGCTTCTGTGGGCATGGTTCTTCTTGCTGCATGGCCCTTAAGTTAAGGTCATTGTTACGCTTGTCAGCAAACTCCTTCTCCTCTGTGTACTGCTTCAAAATGGCGTTGATAACATCATTCTCTTGTTTCTCAGAAACGCAGGTAGGAGGTGGGGCAGGAATGTTGAGGGGTACTCCAGTACGTTGCAGGCATTCAGGACTAGTGGTGCCCAAGTACTGAAGCATTTCATCAAGGGCATCTTCATCATCCCTTATAGCATCCCAGGAAGGAATCACTTCTCTGCATCTTCGTTTTGCCTGTGGTGCCATAAAGAACTTTTTAGATTCATCATCTTCATATTGATCATCACTTTCTTCCATTTCTACCTGAAGTTCCTCCTCATTCTCCAAAGTATCTTGACAGGGATAGAACTCCTCCTCCAAAGAATGACTGAGGGAAAGGTAAAATGGCTGGTTTGGCTGGCTACAATGAGGAGGTCCATAAAGTATGGCTGTGTCCCAGGAATACTTGCCAGATATATCACGGACAATAATCCGAACACTGGAACTTGTAGTGGTTAGGCCAGCAGACATTCCTCCACCTGGAATGTTATCTTCCGCTCGTATTTGTAGACTTGACATTAAAGTAGTGTTATTTAATACAAAGAACTGTAAATTAGGACTCTCAAATAGTTCAGGAGAAAGCTCCGGGCAATCGCAATAAGGGTTGTCCTGGTTCTCACAGATCTGGCTCGTCAGCATTGCTGGGCCACCACTCATGGGATAGTGACCCAAGTGATTCACTAAGTGAGTAACCACTGTCCTGGCAGCTATGGATATCAGCCCTTGCTGCATTCGACTTTTCACTGCAAGAGAAGAAAGAAAACATCTCAATATCTAGAATATTCTGTTTTCAGCTACTTAATAAAACAAAGAAATGATGATTCCCTATAAAAATCTTCTGAATATTATATTTTAACAAAGTAATATTAGATCTGCACAATGATAATTTAGATTTATGTGAAAACCAGAAACTACTTCACAAAAATCACAGTCATCAATAATATACTACAGGGTGGTCCAGACCTAATTATGGAGATCCAGATCGTCTGGATAAGTTTGATTTATGCAGGGACGATTCCAGTTCAGCGCAAAGATGATTCTTCATGTCGTCAGATTTTTCAGGCGATTTTCTATGTAATAAACTTAATAAGTTATAGCGTAATGAAAATTGCATACAGTAATTAGATCTGGACCACCTTATATTACTGAAAACAAACTCCACAGTGAGCAAGTTTTGAAATAAATCTCCAAAACCATGTCTGTTCATAGAAACACACTGTGTTACTTGAACAGGTCAACTATATACATAGGAAAAATGGCAAAACTTTGATCACAATCTCAGCCTTTGGTAATCGTGATGTTTTAAAGAAATAACAAAAATGATTGGGACATAGCCAAGATACATTGAAGGGGAGTCCGTAATTTGAAGTCTCGTCTAATTAATTAGTTTGTAGCACCAAGGAGCCCTTCTTTAATGTCTTTTACAAGAACCACATTTATTGTATACACATTTTAATCAGGCCTCCAATGTGGGCAATCGCTGATATGTTACAACAATTTAGACAATTAGGCGAGAACCATAACTTGTAAATAAGAACTGATGCTAAAGAGGATGTAGGTGTAGTCAGATAGAGGGAAATATCTTGGCCATACAGATTAATGTAGCAGTAGTATTGAAATGAATGTTCAGTACTCAACTGGTTTTATGAGAGGAAATCTTTTAGATTTTTTTGCGCAGGCTACATCACCAGTTAACCAAAGTAAAACACATAATGTAAAGTACTTAAGATTTTAGCCTTTGATATAGTCCCACACTAAAGATGAATTGAAAAGAAAAAAATAGAAGCTTTTGGCATCAGAGGGAACCTGCAATACTGGATTTTTAAGTTGGTTAATCAGCAGGAAATAAAGAGGAATCAGGTCATCAGTGGAGTACCTCACAGGGATCTGTCTTTGGACAAGTACTTTTTCTAACATAGATTAATAAAATTGATTCTGGTATAATTAGTAACTTTGTGAAATTCATAGATTATACAAAAACTGGAGGAGTGGTAGACAATTAGGAGGAATTTGGACAATCTTCAGAACTGGGTGAACACTGGGAAAATGCAGTTTAACATATACAAGTGGATAAAAAGAACATCAAATAAAGGAAGCAACCTCTGAAAAGATTTTAGGGGTTTATGTTGACATAATACTTTAATCATCTCAGCAATGTGCAGAAAATATTAAAAAGGCAACAAAATGTTACAATGTGAAAGCCATAAATTATTGCATATACATTGAGGGATTTTATGCTCTGACTATATCCACTGTAATTCATTAGTAAGATCACATCTGCAGCATTGTGTGCAGTTGTGGTCACCTAACTACAAGAAAGACATAGCAGTATTTGAAACTGTGCAGAGTACAGCAACAAACAGCATCCCAGGACTTAATGACATATGATGCTATTACAGAGTCGGAGAACTCTCTTCTACGCGGTGGTGTGCTGGGGAGGCAGCATAAAGAAGGACGACGTCTCACGCCTGGACAAACTGGTGAGGAAGGCAGGCTCTACTGTAGGAAGGAAGCTGGACAGTTTGACATCCGTAGCAGAGCTACGGGCACTAAGCAAACTCCTGTCAATCATGAAGAATCCACTGGATCCACTTAACAGTGTCATCTCCAGGCAGAGGAGTAGCTTCAGTGACAGACTGCTGTCACCGTCCTGCTCCACTGACCGACTGAGGAGACCCCACACTATGCGACTCTTCAATTCCACCCGGGGGAGTAAATGCTAATATTATTCAAAGTTATTGTCTGTTTTTACATGCATTTTTATTACTCTTTAATTTAATATTTTTTTATTTTTTTTTTGGTATCAGTATACTGCTGCTGGATTTTGTGAATTTCCCCTTGGGATTAATAAAGTATCTATTTATCTATCTATCTAACTAAACCTTTCAGTCTTGAGCAGAGGAGGCTGAGGGGGAACCCAACACATTTCTTGAACATTCGTGACAGTATTTATAAATAAGATCTACCAGAATGGTGAATCAAGTACAAATTATGGGGAACGTCATTTGGGACTAACACTTCTTTACTCAAAGAGATGTAAGAATCCCGAACAAACTACAAGACACGGAGCTGCAGCAGAAACCTTTACGACCTTTAAGAAGTATCTGGATGAGATATTAGGACTGCTTTGCACCTGGCTAAACAAAAAAGCTTGAGAGACTGCATGGTTTTCTTTCAATTGTCAAAGTTTTTATGCTTTTATGTAACAGGTACAAACTCTTTGAAACTGTATCCTCATTTCAAAGGTAATATCTATTTTGCATTATTGTCCACATTAAAGTAAATCATGGATATAACATCTCATTTCCTGTAATTTAACCATTTTGTTCTAAATGTTGTCAGTTGAAATGGAGTTTGGAAAAAATGCAACAGTACATAATATCTGCTTGAATATGTAATTTCGCCAAATATATATATTTGTTATATAAAATATCAATTTCCAAACAAAATAAAAATAATCCGATTTAACTGAGTAAATTGTCTAACAATGTTGCTCATTTAGGTTTTTAATATGCTGCTGAAATGTTTGTACTTATAGCTATAGAAAAAAATAACACAATAACAATGCTTAATCCAATAAAATTCAACTAGCCTTTTAATATATGGAGTATTGAAAAGCTAGTTAATTTATTTGAAGAAAAAGGAACACAATCGTGTGTAATTCTTTATTTTAGTCTGTTCAGAACATTTCTTTTCCACAGTTAATTCAAACTACAGCAGCATAAATAAAACACAGATCCAGAAGTGCAATCATTTTATTCCATCTCTCAGATCATTACAACGAGTTCCAGTTATATTTAGAGCATTTTTTAAGTCCTGATGTTACCATTTTAAATCATGACTTCACATTACAAAGCTTTAATTCAGACCACAACATTCAGATCACGAGTTGCAGACCATCTTAAAAATCACCCATACCAACAAAACTATATCAGGAAATGTATACTTAAAATAAAAGGTCTCACCAATCCTGTTTACATGTATTGTATGTTATTTGGCACATGCAAGAAAAAAAAATTCACTCTACTCTGTACATGCAACAGTAATGACCCTGTAAACCTGCGCAAAGCAGTTTGTGTTTAAAGCAGGACAGAAGACTGATTATTTCTACATTGTGTATTTCTATTGATGTTGCTAGTATGCTAGACTATACTGTCCATTTAATATATGAGAAAATTACAGCCAAATAGCAGCTTTCATTCTTGTTCTAAATTATATTCTAATATACTCTGACACTGAAAACACTCTCATGTTAAAGTTTTTGTTGCCTCAAATAGCTTTTTTCTCCACTTGTCCTGTCCTTTTGTTAAGTTTACATATATTATTAAAATAAATGCTTTTGTCACAAAATATAAACACTCAAAAATAAGTTAAAAGGATAATGTACCTATTTTGCTCAAACATTATATCCAATGCATATATAAATTAATTATTTTTGAAAGATCAACTCAACATCCAATATAAATTTCTTTTTACATGTGCTAATCTGTATTTGCTTGCAGGACAAGGATACTGCTACTTCTAGATATGAAGAGTGCCACATACTAAAGAGAACTTTTTAATTCATAGTCGTCATTTTAATTTGACTGAAATTACTGAATGTTAAATTAAATAGTATTCTTGTATGATTAGACAAAAGCTACATGTAATGATTGAAATAAGATAAAATAAAATAAAAATGCAGTGACCCCTTGTCTACACTACAGTTGAATGAAATGGAGGAGAAATCCAAGCTGCATTGCATGGAATATCATCTATGATATGCATGTATCTTTTCTGAGCCACATAAGAACTCACTTTGACAAGCTAAATAAAAATCAGGCTCAGTTATGGAGCAAAGAAGAGAATGAATGTAAAACTGATGGCCATTATGCACAAAGCTGCACATCCTACATTTAACACACTAGCATTAAGTGCTTGAAGCCGACAAATTATTCAGCTGAAGTGTGTCAAGAAACACTACTGGAGCTCCTTTATACCAACTACAATAAGGTTTTATAATGTCTCACTGTGACTGCTCTTTTTATCTTTAGCTACGTCAAATCTTTTTCTTCATCTAATTAAGGATGGTGTATAACCCAGCCACAGGGGATACACAAACCAGTGCGTTTCTTTGTGCCGGTCCCAAGCCCAGATAAATGGGGAGAGAAATGGAGTAGGGGTTATTCTGAAGGAACAGTATGTCATGAGTGTTTTGGAAATGAAGAGAGCGTCAGACAGAGAAATCATTATAAAGCTGGAAATTGGAGGAGTGATGATGAATGTTGTTAGTGCATATGCCCTGGAAGTTGGGTGTGCAATGGATGAGAAAGAAGATTTTTGGAATGAGTTGGATGAAGTGATGAACAGTGTACCCAAGAGACAGAAAGTGGTGATTGGAGCGGATTTCAAAGGACATGTTGGTGAAGGGAACAGAGGAGATGAGGAGGTGATGGGTAGTTATGGTGTCAAGAAGAGGAATGAAGGTCAGAGGATAGTGGATTTTGCCAAAAGGATGGACATGGCTGTGGTGAAAACGTATTTTAAGAAGAGGGAGGAACATAGGGTGACATACAAGAGTGGAGGAAGATGCACACAGGTAGATGCAGAAGAGTCAAACTGAAGGAGATTGAAGACTGCAAAGTGGTGGCTGGGGAAAGTGTAGTTAAGCAGCATAGGATGGTGGTCTGTAGGATGACGTTGGAGATCAAGAAGAGGAAGAGAGTGAGGGCAGAGCCAAGGATCAAATGGTGGAATTTGAAAAAGGAAGACTGCAAGGTTGAGTTTAGGGAGAAGGTGAGACAGGCACTGGGTTGTAGTGAAGAATAACCAGACAGTTGGGAAACTACAGCAGATGTAGTAAGGGTGACAGCTAGAAGGGTGCTTGGCATGACATCTGGACAGGGGAAACAGGAAAAGGAAACCTGGTGGTGGAATGGGGAAGTACAGGAGAGTATAAAGAGGAAGAGGATGGCAAAGAAGAAGAGGGATAGTCAGAGAGATGCAGAAAGTAGACAAGAGTACAAGGAGATAAGGCACAAGGTGAAGAGAGAGGTGGTGAAGGCTAAAGAAAAGGTGTATGATGAGTCGTATGAGAGCTTGGACACGAAGGAGGAAGAAAAGGACCTGTACCGATTGGCTAGACAGAGGGAACAAGCTGGGAAAGATGTGCAGCAGGTTAGGGTGATAAAGGATAAAGATGGAAACATACTCACAAGTGAGGAGAGTGTGTTGAGCAGATGGAAAGAGTACTTTGAGAGGCTGATGAATGAAGAGAATGAGAGAGAAGAGGTTGGATGATGTGGAGATAGTGAATCAGGAAGTGCAACGGATTATCAAGGAGGAAGTAAGGACAACTATGAAGAGGATGAATAATGGAAAAGCCGTTGGTCCAGATTACATACCTGTGGAGGTGTTTAGGAGAGATGGCAGTGGAGTTTTTAACCAGATTGTTTAATGGAATCTTGGAAAGTGAGAGGATGCCTGAGGAGTGGAGAAGAAGTGTACTGGTGCGATATTTAAGAATAAGGGGATGTGCAGGACTGTAGTAACTACAGGGGGATAAAATTGATGAGCCACAGCATGAAGTTATAGGAAAGAGTAGTGGAAGCTTAGGTTAAGAAGTGAGGTGATGACTAGTGAGCAGCAATATGGTTTCATGCCAAGAAAGAGCACCACAGATGCAATGTTTGCTCTGAGAGTATTGACGAAGAAGTATAGAGAAGGCCAGAAGGAGTTGCATTACGTCTTTGTGGACCTGGAGAAAGCATATGACAGGGTGCCTCGAGAGGAGTTGTGGTATTGTATGAGGAAGTCAGGAGTGGCAGAAAAGTATGTAAGAGTTGTACAGGATATGTACGAGGGAAGTGTGACAGTGGCGAGGTCTGCGGTTGGAGTGTCAGATGCATTCAACGTGGAGGTGGGATTACATCAGGGATCGGCTCCGAGTCCTTTCTTATTTGCAATGGTGATGGATAGGCTGACAGACGAGATTAGACTGGAGTCCCCGTGGACTATGATGTTTTTCTGATTACATTGTGATCTGTAGTGATAGTAGGGAGCAGGTTTAGTAGACCCTGGAGAGGTGGAGATATGCTCTAGAGAGGAGAGGAATTAAAGTCAGTAGGAACAAGACAGAATACATGTGTGTGAATGAGAGGGAGGTCAGTGGAATGGTGAGGATGTAAAGAGTAGAGTTGGTGAAGGTGGATGAGTTCAAATACTTGGGATCAGTAGTTCAGAGTAATGGGGATTGTGCAAGAGAGGTGAAGAAGAGAGTGCTGGTAGGGTGGAATGGGTGGAAAAGAGTGTCAGGAGTAATTTGTGACAGACGGGTATCAGCAAGAGTGAAAGGGAAGGTCTACAGGACAGTGGTGAGACCAGCTACGTTATATGGGTTGGAGACGAAGGCACTGACCAGAAAGCAGGAGACAGAACTAGAGGTAGCAGAGTTAAAGATGCTAAGATTTGCACTGGGTGTGACAAGGATGGACAAGATTAGAAATGAGGACATTAGAGGGTCAGCTCATGTTGGGAGACAAAGTCAGAGAAGGGAGATTGTGTTGGTTTGGACATGTGCAGAGGAGAGATGCCGAATATATTGGGAGAAGCATGCTAAGGATAGAGCTGCCAGGGAAGAGAAAAAGAGGAAGGCCTAAGGGAAGGTTTATGGATGTGGTGAGAGAGGACATGCAGGTGATGTGTGTAACAGAACAAGATGCAGAGGTCAGAAAGATATGGAAGAAAATGATCCGCTGTGGCAACCCCTAACGGGAGCAGGCGAAAGAAGAAGAAGAATGAAGGATATTGTGTATTTGAGGGAGGTTGTTGCTTTTTGTTATAATTTTTATATATTTATCTATGTATGCATGCATTTATGTATTGAGCATCTGTAAAAAGATGAACGTCTCCCTTGGAACAAAAAGTGCTCATTATCTATCTACCTATTATAAATCATTGTTATGTTCTTCCAAATTGACTGGAAATCTTTTAAAAATGTGCATATGTTTTCTACCAAGGTTCACAAGTTCTTGTAAAACATAACTTAGCATAAGTATTTGTTTTGACATTTCAAGTTCATTTTAACGACGTAATACAGGAATATTCAGAATCCTAGTTTTTAAATTTTAGATATCAACAATGCCATTTCAATAGCCTCCTCTTTTTTCTGGTTTAGCTCAGCACCTTAGCTGCACTGATTCTCTCCTAGCAGGTGCCTCAACTGCTATCAATTTTTAATTTTACTGAAAATACTCTATAATTTTCTATCAGCTAAATCTGTCGATTTAATCAACACATGCAATTGGCATCCAGGGCAGACCTAGCCAAATCATTGGCCTTTTATTTTTCCTTAGCACAACAGAATAATATCCTTCCTGCACAAATGTATGCACATCCATCTATGCATTTTTCACACCTGAGATTTGCAGGAGCCAATGGCAAAACATTCACACTTGTCATAAAGCAAGAACCAAGCCTGCAATGGATGCCAGTTCATGGAAAGGTACATTTACACTCACACTACCTTAACACAAATATCTCTAGAATGCTGGAGGAAAACAGCAGTGCCTGGAGAAAAATCTACACAGACACAGCTTGTAAGGCTACTGCTCAAATCACCAAGATATACGGTAGTATATGCAAAGATTAAATGTCAAATAGACTAGCTCACTTTAAGAGATATTTGGCCTAAGATCATTATTTTTTAATGTATTTATTTACTTACTTGCTATTTGAAAAACAATCCAAGTTGAAAAAGTAATTTAAAGTAGTAATTGAATAATGCAGTCACAGTAAATAGGTTACATATTCACATGTAATCATAAGAAAAGCTGATTTAAATTGATTTTGCTGAGCAATATTTTGCTGTATATCATATTAAGCCGAGTAGACAGATATAATGTTGCAGACAAATAAATACTTAAGCGGAAGATAAACAGAGAATATTTATGATCACCACCCTATAAAAGCCTCCTGAATGCATAAATATTTCAAAGATGTTTGGCTTGTCAACACACTGTTTATACCACTCGCACTGCTAAACTGAAAAAAATGTGTTTTACTAAAAATACTTTTACTGAACTTCACCAAAACTTAATACAGTAATTTAGAGACCTATGTAATATTTAACAATTAGGCTTGCTGAATCCCAGCACTGAACCTATTATAGCCATCACTTCATTGAAGTCTCTCTGCCAGAAAAAGTGCTCGAGTTGGAAGAAGCATGCCTCACACAAGGCTACAATGATTAGTAATTTTCTCTTGATAAAAAAGCAGCACGTATACACTACAGAGCACAAAATCGCCTGCTGTTAAATACACAGACACTGCAAAAAGGAAAGATTCTGCATTTATCTAGTGCTTAATACTTTTAAGGAGGCATGAGGAGAAAGCCTAATATGGGCTGAGAATAGGACTATGGGGAGAGCTCCCAATACGTATTAAACTCATCTGTTTCAATTTTCTCTGCACTGCCACTGCATTGTTGGTTTTAATTTAGGGGGGGAAGTTAACGTAGGAATTGATTTTTTTTTTTTCAAAGCTTTTAACTACTTGCTACCTGGGATGCAATTTAATGGATAAATAATGTGCTGGATGTAGGACTGATATTGCTTCAGAAAACTGTGAATTGAAGAAAAGAAGCAAGATATAGAATGACACTGTATATATAAAGTTACAGTAAAAGCATTTACCTGCCCAAGTTATTTCTCCAGGCAAATAAGCTTTGTGAAGTAAGTGGACAAGGGAAATAACATTTGTAACATGCATAAGAAAAAATAATTTTCTTGGTTATCACAGGATGTAACTGAAATACAGCACAGGCCTATTCAAATATTTTTCAGTACAGATAAACAATCCTAACTAAATAATTATTGATTTTTCTTGTTACTTTTCTCTATAACTAGCTACCCAATAAACAATACTGATAGAGTATTATAAACAGCTTTGATATCATTGCACAATAAGAATAATATGTTGGAGCAGTGGTTTAGCACCGCTACTGTAACTCAGAGTTCAGCAACCTGGGTTCAAATGTCAGCAATGACAATAACTGTGAAGAGAATGTATATTTTTCACCATGTAAACAAAACTTCCCAAGATATGGATGTTACAGCACTTTGCAAAAGTCAAGCTGTAGAAGTGAATAATTTTTAAAGCTTGTTATCAGGGCAGTGTTTGTTTGCTTGTAAAAACAACATACACGGTATAATTAGAGAGGGCATAAATAAACAGCTATAATAAAAAGCAACAAGAATGTCTTTTAAAGCAAGTCAGTATGTTGTTTAGCCTTCCTTGAAATGCAAAACTGATGCAATTCACTTTGGTATTCTGTAAGGTTCGCCAAAACTCTTCCGAGTCAGGCTCCTTTTTTGCTTTTCTGTTAGTATTAGTGCAGACTTCAATCCAAGTAAGTTTTAGTTGAGTTTGCAGTGTGTCAGGGAGTGGTTATGCCAAAAATCAATTTTTTGACAAGCAAGAGGTACAGTATGATGAACCTAAATGAGTTTATATTTCTCTGCGGTAATCATTTCATCAATTTTCACATAATCCCCTAAACCATTTATTGAAATGCGCTACCACTATGCTTCACAGAAGGCTACAGACAGAAATCAATGGACTTCTGGTCAACTCTGATTCTGACATACTGGCAACTTTGTGAAACAAAAAATTCAAATTTGGACTCATCACTGAATAAAACTTTCTAATACTGGTTATCATTCTATATTTTATGGTCTTCTGACCTTTTTACACTGTTTGTGGTCTTTTCATTTCTAAAAGAAGGGTTTCTTAGCTGTAATACAACCTGCAAGTATATTTGCTTTAAAATACTGTTACACATTCAGAGTACATATTTTGGTGTTAGCTCTTCACTGGAATTCCTCTTGTGCCTTGATGATGTGATCTTTAATTCCTGTTTATCAGATGCAGACAGCTTTTTAGGTCTTCCACTGTGTTTTCAGTCCTCAACTTGCACAGGTTCTTCTCATTTTTTTTTTTACAATAGCTTGAACATGACATTTCAGGTGTCATTTCAAAAATCAGGTGGGTTAATGTTAACAGACTATATAGTGTTGCTAATAAAATAATGTATGATTTTATAGAATGACAGGACTGCCTTGAGGAGAGGTTAGGGAACCAAAGTGATGGTGTTCTTGCCATCTCATAAGAAATCAGCAGGTTTTTAGATAACACTTGCTATTTGTTATTCTAACAATGTTTATTTGTATGTGTTTTTAAGTTATGCTGGTTTCACAACTAAATAATCATTCTAAATTGGCCCCATAAAAGTGTATGTGTGAGTTAAGCGTGTGCCCTGTACTATAGTGATAAATTACATAGGGTAATGCATAGTGTTGGTAGGATAGGCTCCCAGCATCGGCAGGACTGGAAAACAGAGCAAAGAATGAATGCATTATTATACTGTAATGACTTTATTGCTAGTTCAGACTGTCAGTGTGTTAATAAATTTATCTGGAAGGTAAAAAATATAGATAATGACAGGTGAGTAGCTGCACAAGAGGTTCCCTTAATGGACACAATACACCATTCAGCAAAATGAGCTAAAATAAAAATTGGTATAGTGCTCCTGCTACTCTTAATATTCTCCCATCAATCCACTTTTATTTATCCCATTCGATGTCATATTTTACATAAAAAACAATGTATGTTTTTTATGGACGTGGTGACATAATCATATTGAAAACAAGCAAGTTAATTGGACCTGCAGTATGCATCATGACCGAGAAATGTATTAGCCGAAACCACTGCAAGGCAAGAACATACTGTATATCAGTACATCATAGGGTTCAGTATAGTGTTGCCATACAACCTGGGAGAAACTTAGGCACAATACGTAGGTCTACTCTAACAGCTATAATTTTAGACTGTTGGGGAAAGCTAGAGTTTTTCCATTTTTACCTCTAAATGTATATTTAAATTTTATATAAAACACCTTAACATTATCCAGCCAATGTAATCAAATTCCACAGTATCTTAAGCTGTGCTAGGTACAAGGCAGCAACTAGATGTGAGAAATGCGCCAGTAAAATTATAACTAATGCTTGCTGACTTAGAAAAAAGACAAGAATAAATTAAAGTTTGTTCAAGAACAATGATAAAATATGATAATCATAAATGCAATGTCTTATTTATCAGCGCAAACTGCACTCCATGTGGACTAATTACAAGTCAACTCAAGTCAAGTTGGGGGGCATGATCTGGGGTACAGTGTGTTGCCGCACCCACTACACAACAAAACAACTCCCAGATCCCAGTTGGTAACCCCCCAGTCAGACATGCCAAGGTAAGTAAACCTCCCGACAAGGTCGACACTCTCTCCGCAAACAGACACACTGCTGATGGCTGTGTCCAAGAGGTCATTAAAGGTCTGGATCTTGGTTTTTATCAGGACACTCATAAGCCCAGACACTCAGACTCCTCACTCAGTCTCTCGAGTGCCCCGATCAGAGCCTCCATTGACATCACGAAGATCACAGCATCATCAGCAAAATCAAGATCCGTGAATCTTTCTTCACCAACAGATGCCCCACATCCGCTGGACCACACAACCTTGCCCAACACCCAGTCCATACAAGCATCGAACAGAGTAAGAGCAGGAACACACCCCTGATGAACCCCAAAATCAACTGGGAAAAACGCAAAGGTTCTGCCTCCACTCTGCACAGCACTCATAGTACCAGTGTACAGGCCAGCAACCTCGAGGGGATCCCACAAACCCTCAGGATGTCCCATAGGGCAGCTCGATCAACTGAGTTGAACACTTTACGAAAATTGCCAAAGGCTGCAAAGAAACTCTTCGATATTCGCGTTTGCGCTCCATGAGAACCTTCAGTGCCAGGATGCGGTCGATGGTAGACTTCTTAGGTGTTAAGCCAGACTGTTCCAGTCGCTAGTAGGCGAGCAAGTGATCACGGGTCCTACTGAAGATGACCCTTTCAAGGACCTTACCTGGCACCAAGAGCAGTGTTATCCCCCTGTAGTTGCTACAGTCCAGGCGATCACCCTTCCCTTTCCAGATAGGGATGACAAGTCCCATTTTCCAATCAGTTGGGATGATGCCAGCCTCCCAAATGGAAGCACAGATTGCTTGCAATATCAGGAGGACAGCCTTACCACCTGCCTGGAGAAGTTCACCTTGGATACCACAGATCCCTGCAGCCTTTCCTCCCCTCAGCTGGTTCACCACCTGTGCAATATCAGTGAGACTGGGTGGTTCACAGCTAATTGGAGGATTAGTCTCAAGGACCATGGACCCAGAGATATCCAACGTCCTAGCCGGAGGATCAGCTTTGAACAACTACTTAAAGTAGCCCGCCCAGTGGGTCACAACTGCAGTGTCACCCATAAGGACCGTTCCATCAGCCGCCCTGACTGTGACTCTCCTAGCAGATTCGGATGTGCGTAATGCTTCGATTCCTCTGTAAGCAGGACGTGGGTTGCTAGACCACAGATGGTATGTCACTTACTCACAGATTCCTCTAACAAACGCCTCTTTATCTGCCCTCAGAGCCTTCACAGCCGTCCTTTTCAGTTCCTGGTACAGACAAGAGTTGCCCATTGAGCCATGCGCTACGACTACTCTCGATGATATCTAAGGTGCCCTGCGAGATGAAACACCTCCTTCTGGGAACACCGATAACACCAACACAACCCTCAGCAACCTTCAGGGTCTTGCCAATGAAGGTCTCCCACGTCACATTAGGATCGCCAGTTGCAACCACATCTGCGAGTTCTTCACACAAACAGCGTGCAAACTTCCTAGAAACAGCCTGGGCTTGGAGTCTGGCCAAGTCCAGGCTCATTTTCCTAGTAGGTGCAACCTACTGGACCTAAGCTGGATCAGAGTAGCAACAACAAGTCTGTGGTCAAAATTCACAAACTGGGCACTTCAGTAGACCCTGCAGTTTTGCAAGAGCCTCCAGCATCTGCCCACGAGGAGGTGATCAATCTCCTTCACCGCACCACCTGAAGTACTGGAGTACCAAGTCCAACGATGCAGTTCTGGGTGCTGGAACCAGGATCCAGCAATTCGCAGCCCCTGACCTTTTGCAAAATCAAGGAACATCACCAGACCCATGGGGCTAGTGGCTGCATTGAAGTCACCCATGACCAGAAGAATGTCACCTCGTGGGCACCCAACAACCACCAAGCGAAGCTGCAAATAAAAAATGTCTCTCTCGCCATCACTCACCGCGGTCGGAGCATACACTGAGACAACAGACAAAGCACCCAGGGAGTGCCGTAATCCAAGTCTCATAAGATGCTTGTTGAAAGAAGTGACATCAGACAACATTGGAAGTCGTCAATCCGCTACAGCAACTCCCCGAGTATGACAGCCATCAGAGCAACCAGACCAATAAAAGTATCTCTGTATCCACCTACAGAGATCTGGCCAGTCCCCAGTCTGTGCACCTCAGAGAGTTCCTCCACTGAAATCCGGAGTTTACACAGCTCCTCTGACAGCAGAGGAAGACGATCATCTTGCCGGAGAGACAAGACGTTCCATGCGCCTACCCATATGGGCCGCCTCAAATTGGGACTCGAATGCTGCTGTGCAGCGGGTAACACCTCAGCACCACACCAGTTTCGATCCCGTACAGACCTGACTCCATTGGCTCTCCAACAGTTTCAACTCTTCCGGGGATGGGGCTCCCAAGGGCTTTCCCCCATCCCATCCTATTGGCAGCTGCAGCAGAGCTACTCCCGCGGAGAGCGCAAAAAAAAAAGGAGTCCTTTCTGTCGTCTTGGAGCTGTGTGAAGTTTTTATATGGTGGCTGGAGTGCCAATCCTGCCACCAACCCCCATGATTTCCCAGCAAGTTGGAGGACCACTTGCAGGGCCGGATGCAGTTTATCCTGTAATTTGTCCTGGGTATGACGTTAAAATAATAAGTTAGTGAGAAGGAGGCAATATTTAACATCCTAACTGGTGTGAAACAGTTTCAAGATTATACTTTTGTACAGTAATAAAACAAACGTTTCAAGGTGAGGAGGAAGAAACGGTGTAATTCTGAAACATAAACAACCCAGATGATAAAGGAAATAAATGCATATGCACACACCTTCTGTGACTGGCTGCAATTTGGAAGACCTCTCAGAATCTGGAGAATGCAGAGGTTCTGGCTCCTTTAGACTTTCCAAGTGCAAAAAAGGTTCATATTCATCTGATGCAAGGTCAGACAAATTAATGGGGAAATATTTTGGGTTGTTAAAGCACTGTGCTCCATAAACGCAACCATGTAGGACCTATTTAAAAAGGAAATACAAAATCAATTATAATAATGAAGATTACCTATAAGCACATTATAAAATACATACTAAAATACTGTTAACTACACAAGTGAATAAATCAAACACAATCAAAAACAAACAGCTAAGAACATTATTTTATGTTCAGAACTGTCACATAGACTTTTCCTTTGCTTGATGTGTAAGATCTTTAGATATGATGTACTGCAGTCATGCATACAGACAAATAAATAAGTTATCCACATCCCTTTTTCCTAATATGTTAATAAAATAAACATATTAAAGGCTTTATGTAATTATAATAACTGTTTAATGGTTAAGTTCATATACAATATATAGAATTGTTTACACACATGCTGTGCATGAAAGAAAAGTTAATTGAGTATATAGTAAATGCTGTATTCTTAGATAATAATAATAATAAAAAATAAATATACACAGCAATATAAGGAATTTGAAAATATGAAGTGATGCCTGGATACTGTATGTTATTTAGAATGATCAAAGGTATTTGGAGAGAGAAAGAAAGAGAGAGAGTGAATGTCTGCTCCAGGAAAGAAAATTTAGCTTTAATTTCATCTCAAAGCCTTATATTTGGGGTTTATCACTGACTAAAAATAATGTCAAATACTGCCTTATATCACAGTACTAAAATACACAGTCACAGTTATTTTTAAAAAATTTACATTTAGTTGTCCTTTGGATGCTTCTTTACTATAATGGGAAAGTACTTAGGTATGTGACATTACATTCTCAAAGTAAAAGCACACGCTAGCAGAACTGAATTGCATAACACCATTAAAAGTGAGTAGCATGACTGATAACTGCATAAACTGCATTCAGTGCACTGAATATAATATAGAAATATAACAAACTATTTAAAATGTAGTCTACAATAGTATATACAAATGAAAACAAAAAGTGGCAAAGGTGATTGAAAAGAGGATAATGTGGATAAAAAATAAATAAATGATAAATATTAAGGATTAGAAATCTTTATAGATATTAAAACTACATTAAATCAGGGAACCTTTTGACTTATAATAAAATTAAATATATACAGGATTAAAAAGACTTCAAACATATGCAACAAGGAGGAGACATGGCATTATTGTTGAAGAAAACTTAAAGCAGTCTCAAACTGTCAATTTACAATATATACAATAATGATAATACTGCAAAGTAGACAAAACAGATTATCTGTTTACCTTGTAAATACAGCTCAGTACAGTTTTTTCCATTCTGTCTTTTTCTGAACCAGTGGCATTAATCACTTGCAGCAGACTTTTCAATGGTAATGCCATTACCCAATCCAAAAGACAAAGAAGCAATGAAACCACCAACTAAAAAGAAGATGAAAAAGGTTAAATCCCAACCGCATGAAAGGTCTAGTTAAATAATTTGGTAAATAATTACAATTTTAATTTATTGTATTAATACATTTAAGGAAAACACAATTGAGTTGTACAATATAAATAATTAGATAATAAACATTGTATCTAATGTACACACAACTTAATTATTCCTCTGCACTATCGTGAAGTGAAAGTTAATTTTACCATCATATAGAATTTAACAGCATATTTTTATCGCTATGTTTAACTGGAAAACACCATTTATAACAATATTTGCTATATCACTTATTCACTTTTTCTTGTATAAATGTATTTTAAAAGCATCCCAGACTTTCAAAAAAGCAGACAAGGACAAACATAACTAAGAAGACTGCAGCATGTCAATTCTCTGTGCAACAAAGACTGAAAAAAGACAGCGGCAGAAACAGAACATCAACAGTTAACCGTTTTGGCAAATAAATGTTGTCTGTGCAACATGCAAGCTCATTCTGTACTTATGTGACATGAATTACATACTTTTAAATGTTCTGGAAAAATAGCATAAAAAGACCAGCACAGTTAGACAAGCCACATTAGCGAAGGGCAGAAAATGTGTGTTCAAGAGTAAGAACCACTACTGAGAAACACAGAGATTTTCCTTCTGAAATAAGAAAGGTTACCTGTATGGTGTGTTTTTCAACATTTTTTCATGTGTATCAAATAAACAAAAATTACATAATGTTTTACTTGGGTGACAATACCAGTAAACTATAAATATATTTATAAGCATATATAATATATACACACCTTCATTAAAAAAAACACACACACACAGAAGCTAAACATGTCACCTGTTTGATAAGTGAATGGACATTAAGATTATAAAATGAATGTAAGTGATTATCAGTCCTAATAATTTGCTTATATATAAACAATTAAACAGTAATTACTTAGATTTATTCTATTTTAATAATTTGAACACATGTAGGTTAAATGACTCAGAGAATCAGGTGTGGAGTGAAACAACAACTTTGGGGTCTAAAGTTTAATATCTTAGCCAATTAATTACAATGCCTGTCATGAAATTACAGTACTGTAATTCACAAAATTCAATATTACAAACTGTTTCAGAATTATAGGATTAAAAAGCATGCATACATTCTCAAAACCCCATGTAATCCTTTTTACGGTCACAGGGCGGAGCACCTCTCCTGGACAGGGTTTTGCAGAAATATAAACTAAAGGTTGTAAATGTGTAAGTACTGATGGCAACAACTAATAAATGGTCATAACTTAAATATCTTATTATTATCCATCCATCCATCCATCATCCAACCCGTTGAATCCGAACACAGGATCACGGGGGTCTGCTGGAGCCAATCCCAGCCAACACAGGGCAAAAGGCAGGAACCAATCCCAGGCAGGGTGCCGACCCACCGCAGGACACACACAAACACACCAAGCACACATTAGGGCCAATTTAGAATCGCCAATCCACCTAACCTGCATGTCTCTGGACTGTGGGAGGAAACCGGAGAGCCCGGATATCTCATTATTATTTTTATTATATTATTATTAATATTGAACATTTACAATGGACAGATATTTGCAGCTTTAGATTAGATGCTAAAATGATTTATAAATAATGAATACATGATTTTGTAAAGATGTAAAGAAGCATTTTATAAGGTTTGCCAATGACTTATTTATACAAGTTATTATGAAGTGTTAATAAAACAAATGATAACAATTTTATAATTTTTGAAAAAAACTATGAATTAATAACCTTTACATGTTTGTTAATAGTTAATTAATTAAAGTTATATGGAAGTGTTACCTAATTTGTAAAGAATATTTACAATACAGAAAATTGTGACGCAGGACTGCAATAAGGTGGGTGGCTACTTGATTGTAAAGGCCACTTTTGTGCAAAATGTAATGTTAAATTTTCAGTTAGCTTTACATATACATCCCTTTGAATGTAGGAAGAAAACCAATGTAAACATAGTGAGAACATGCAAACTGCACGCAAATACCAACTAGGAGCTGGCTTCGATGCTGCCTGAAACTGTAGATTTGCTGTGCACTTTTAGAGAAGTGCTCAGGGAAAAGCAACATGCATTTGAGATACCTTGTTTAGACTGGTAATTATTGGGCTGTGCATTTAAAAAAACAAAACAAAAAAACAAGCCTCTGTGAATTTGAAAACAAACATGAAGCATGTGATCCATTTCTTGTGTTTTATAAATTTGTTTAGTCCTTTATTTGCTCTGAAGTAAATAACATTTGTCCCCTTTCTAGTTCTGCAATCTCAGCCCCCGAAGATTTGACATACAGTAATATGAAAAAGTTTGGGAACCCCTCTCAGCCTTCATAATAATTTACTCTCCTTTCAACAAAAAAAAGATAACAGTGGCATGTCTTTCATTTCCTAGGAACATCAGAGTACTGGGGTGTTTTCTGAACAAAGATTTTTAGTGAAGCGGTATTTAGTTGTATGAAATTAAATCAAATGTGAAAAACTGGCTGTGCACAAATGTGGGTCCCATTGTCATTTTGCTGATTTGAATGCATGTAACTGCTCAATACTGATTACTTGCAACACCAAATTGGTTGGATTAGCTCGTTAAGCCTTGAACTTCATAGACAGGTGTGTCCAATCATGAGAAAAGGTATTTAAGGTGGTCAATTGCAAGTTGTGCTTCCTTTGACTCTCCTCTGAAGAGTGATATACAGCATGGGATCCTCAAAGCAACTCTCAAAAGATCTCAAAACAAAGATTGTTCAGCATCCTGGTTTAGGGGAAGGCTACAAAAAGTTCTCAGAGGTTTAAACTGTAAGTTTCAACTGTAAGGAATGGAATCAGGAAATGGAAGGCCACAGGCACAGCACATGCGCAGGATTGTGAGAATGGTTACAAACAACCCACAGATCACCGAAGACCTGCAAGAACATCTTGCTGCAGATGGTGTATCTGTACATCGTTCTACAATTCAGCTCAATTTGCACAAAGAACATCTGTATGGCAGGGTGATGAGAAAGAAGCCCTTTCTGCACTCACGCCACAAACAGAGTCACTTGTTGTATGACAATGCTCATTTAGACAAACCAGATTCATTTTGGAACAAAGTGCTTTGGACTGATGAGACAAAAATTGAGTTATTTGTTCAGAACAAAAAGCGCTTTGCATGGCGGAAGAAGAACACCGCAATTCAAGAAAAACACCTGCTACCTCCTGTCAAATGGAGTTCCATCATGCTGTGGGGCTGTGTGGCTAGTTCAGGGACTGGGGCCCTTGTTAAAGTCGAGGGTCGGATGAATTCAACCCAATATCAAAAAATTCTTCAGGAATTTGAAGTTAAGCAGGGATTGGATATTCCAACAAGGCAATGACCCAAAACACAGTTCGAAATCTACAAAGGCATTTGTGCAGAGGGAGAAGTACAATGTTCTGGAATGGCCGTCACAGTCCCCTGACTTGAATATCATCGAAAATCTATGGGATGATTTGAAGCAGGATGTTCATGCTCGGCAGCCATCAAATGTTAACTGAACTGGAGAGATTTTGTATGGACGAATGGTCAAAAATACCTCCATCCAGAACCCAGACACTCATCAAAGGCTATATGAGGTGTCTAGAGGCTGTTAGATTTGCAAAAGGAGGCTCAACTAAGTATTGATGTCGTATCTCTGTTGGGGCGCCCAAATTTATGCACCTGTCTAATTTTGTTATGATGCACAATGCATATTTTCTGTTAATTCAATAAACTTAATGTCACTGCTGAAATACTACTGTTTCCATAAGGCATGTCAGATATTAAAAGGAAGTTGTTACTTTGAAAGCTCAGCCAATGATAAACAAAAACCAAAGAATTAAGAGGGGCTCCCAAACTTTTTCATATGACTGTATGAACACTGGCCTCTGCATCACCTGGTCACACAGTTTCAACGGAACTAAAGCAAATGGCTGGATTAAAACCCGCTATATCCTAACACAGGGTCATGAGGGTCCGCTGGACCCAATCCCAGCCAGCACAGGGCGCAAGGCAGGAACAAACCCAGGGCAGGGTGCCAGCCCACCGCAGAAAACTAAACTGATGTTTTATAAATATGTTTCTGTTAACAGATAGCAAGCAGCACACTCTTTTCTGCTTGGCAGTGTGATTGAGCTTTGCAAAGGAGCCCTGTACCAGTATGTATGCTTCTAACCTTAAATCCACTGCTACTGGGATTATAATGCAGGTATTTTAACTTCAATAAAATAAGTACTGCATTAGGTTATTAATTATGTTAAAAACTGTACATGCCTTGTTCTCACTCCAGCTATTTATAGGGCTGTTAATTAAGTCTTCAATGCAGGGATGTTTGACTATAAAAGAGATTTTAGGTGTAGCTTAGATACATTAATATTTAAAATGCTTTCCAGAAGCTTCCAAGACAGTCTGCATATCAGAAACATTACATATACAAAAAATGTCTCTAAGACAGGGATTTGTTTTCTTGTGAGATTTTATTTCCCACACTTGTAATGATAAATTTTCACCAATTAATCCAGTTCACAGAGTTAAAAATGAAAAGTTGCTGTAGGGCTAAATTGGGTCTTTCTTGGAGGCCAGAGCTTACGATTCCAATGATCTGGAAATTTATAATTTAAAGAAAGGCAATGCCATACAGTACCTAAATAAGCTTCCTAGATCAATGGATGTTATCTGAACAACTGTATAACAGTATAACTATGAATATTCATTAATTGTTACTGAAACATGATCATTGTTTGCAAATGATGAGGAGAAAATAAATGTGTTTTCAGTACTCTAATAAAAACTCAGATTTAAAGAAACATTAATCACTGACCCAATATAATCACAAAACACTTTACAAGTAAATCTTTCATTAAACAAGATTAACATCACATTTCTTACTTGACACTCTATGATCTTTATGCAAACAGATGAACATTAAGTTTCATGTTGAAGAGTTTGTTTCTATACTACATTTTAAACTCCTGCTTTATAGTGAATCAGAACTAGAGTAAGATAATTTATTGTTTATCTTGTAAAGATAAAGAAGCTAACTGAGCATATATTTAACTACTAGCAGACCACGTACGCTTCGCTGCAGTCACTGTAGTTGGAATAATTATGTATCTACATGCGACTTATAGAGCTTGTTTATATACAACATTTTTGGTTTGTCCTCCTGGAGCCAAAATATGTAAATCTTCTCTATGACTAATTCGTGAACATGCTACATAAAAAATAGAAACGGGAAAAACGGCAACACCGCCTGGAACAACAGTAAATGAGATAAAGTAAAAGTCTACCAAACACTAAATGAGATAAAGTGAAAAAGGGCAACAGCGTCGGGAACAACAGTAAAAAACAACATTAAATGAGATCAAGTAAAAGTGTACTAAACACTAAAAGTACAAAAACAAAGCAGAAAGTAACAGTAAACCGCAACACCGCCGGGAACACCGGCATACCGTGTCTACTAAACACTAAGTAGAAACACTAAAGGAAAAAATACTATTCAGTAAGTACTGTGTATAGTAAACAGTAAATCAGTAAAGGAGAGAGGACTAAACACTAAGTAAAAAAAACGGCAAGACCGCGTCAGCTGCGGAGCTCAGCGCAGTTCAGCTCAGCTCAGCTCAGAGCGAAATGAAGTGAACGAAATGAGGTGAATGGGAGGGAAGATGATCACATGACTCCCACACCTGCCTTAACTCTCCAGTCCTCCACAAACACAGTCTATCGGATCCCAACTCTCCTTTATATGTAGAGATGAAGACACAACACATTCATTCCATTGACAATTTTAAATTATGGCCCTGGCTATGGCTTAGCACCTGCTTATAAAAAGATAAAGAAAAACTTTAAAGTAGTTGAATTATTATGTGTACCCACTTTGGACTTTTATTACATTTTCTTGTGTTACCTTACGAATTCTCAACATACTAAACCATAATTGCGTAACACTGTCTCTCACATACCTTTTTGCAATCTGAAATAAAGATACAATGGGAGCATTATTCAACATTTGGTTTGTAACACTCTCATATTAGACATGCAGACAACAATGGTTTCTAGTATCTCAGTTATTTAATTCCTTTAGAGATACCAAAAAGTTCTTGACAGGCCCTCTGCTCAACTGAATACACAGTTTTTTCACTCATTTCTTTCTAATGGACTTCTACTTCTACTGTGTTTAAAGGGATTTTTCAAAAATGTAGAAATTTCATTATACATCTGACATTATCGCTGCTTTTCATTAACCTAATAATTCTAAATTTGCTTTGGGTGTTCACTTATCTTCATGAGGAACTTTACAATAGGAACAGCACTAATCAAATGGGGAAGAGGTGTATATGACACAAACTCCTGTTAGGCACCTTACCTGCACAGAGGTGAAACTGGAGAACTAGTCACAATAGAGCTTATTATGGGGGGCATACATAAGAAGATCAAACTTAAGTCAATTATAATTTTGCAATTAATTTTGAAAGGAAAATGTGTTGTTTGAAACAAATGTTTATGGCACAAATCTTGGGTGGCAAGGAGGCATAATGATAGTACACAGCCTTGCAGTAAATAGTGCAGGGTTTATGTCCTAGGTATTCCTGTTTGGAGTTTACATGTTCCCCACATGTTGGCATGGGTTTCCTCTGGGTGCTGGGATTCCCTCACACAGTCCAAAAACATGCAAGTTGGATGAATTGGCATGGTTAAATAGGCCTGTGTGTGTGTGTGTGTGTGTGTGTGTGTGAGGACTGGGTTTTATTTACCCAGCGATGGACAGGTGCCCTTTCCAGATGTTGCTCCTACCTTGCGCCCTAGGATTGCTGGGTTGGGCTCCAGCTGCCCCACAACCCTACCCTAAATGACACTAACTGGGAATGTAAGCATTTGTAAAGTGTCATACATTTATATTTCAGACTGTAACAAGGGTAATGTCAAGTGAGCCAGAGCACCATTCACTGTTAGTATACCCTACATATAAAATACAACTTATATTTTAACTTCTTAGAAAGAATGCTAAATTAAAACATAAAAAATACATCTACTATTAACTTACCCTTTTATCTGCTTCATATGCAGAGCCCTCTGTGGAAGGCAGCAAATAAGTTATTGTTGCTAAAAGAATCTAGATGCAAAAGACAAAAATAGAGCCACTTAATTTCCATTTTATATATTGCCACTGACAGTATGCACCATTACACTCGTACACAACAGAGCAAAGAATATTACAAGGCATGCTTAAAAAGCAGGCAACATGTACTTTTGGACTAAAATAAGTAATAATAATTCTTTGCATTTATATAGCGCTTTTCTCAGTACTCAAAGCGCTCAGCAATTGCAGGTTAAAGGCCTTGTTCAAGGGACCAACAGAGCAGAATCCGTACTGGCATTTACGGGATTCGAACCGTCAACCTTCTGATTGTCAGTGCAGATCCCTAGTCTCAGTGCCACCACTCAGCCCTCTACTCTACTCTAATTCAAATTCAAACAATAGACTTAAATAGCACATCTTTAAGTAATTAGTATATAAAAGAATTGTGTGCCAGTATATATTCAATAAATATACATGGCATTGAAAATGCTGAAAAGATGTAACATTTCCAATGAAATCATGTTTTTATACATACTTCTGAATCTACCCATTATTGTTTATTATATAGAACATACTTTTAAGAAAAAAAGAAGTTACTTGGTTGATTGTATCACTAATAAAAATGGCAAAAAATTGGTAAAAATTTCACACATCCAACATAAATATTAAATGCACTACATGTAATATTTTATTTTATCTGTAGTGTTTCTATAGTGTTTAAACATGTTTTGAAAAACATGTTTACCAAAATATAACCAGAAATCCAAAACTCTTCACTAGTCTACACATCATTGCCTTTTACAAAGTATCCTTATAAAACGCTCAACAAAATATAACTAATTTCATGTCTACTCAAAACTGAACACATACCTCAATTATTTTCTTGGGAAAGTCAGACTGAAAATGTTGAAGAGTATGTACATAATTTACAAGCATGTGCAGAATGTCACAAGCAACCTGTGCTACTGTTTTATTTGGAAACTGAAACAAATAAGAATATTAACATATATTAAATTACAGTAATTACAGTAGAGAACAAATTATAAAATGATCATTTTTATATTTTAACATAATTAAAATAAATCTTCTTTGCTTTAGCCAGCACACTGATACGTCTCATCAAATATCACTTGTTATATAAACAAAATCCTATACCTTCAAGGTTACACAAATAACATTCAGAGCTTCCTTAATCTGTGGGTGCCGAGTGTCATGGATCAATTCTTCACATAGCCAAATGCCAAGGCTACATAACGCAACACACCTGAAAAATATACATAACATACCGATATACTAATACTAAAACCAAAACCACTGAACAAAAAGTGAATTTCACAATGTTGCAAAAGCACAGAACACTCAAATTATTAAGGAATTCCAATTTTCACATTTACAAGCACAAACACAAAATACTATTAAAAAGAGCAAATTACAAAATCTCTGTGACTCTCATTTAACAGAGACTGCTCTATTTAAGAAAAACAAAATTAAATGGGAAATATGTTCACATCATTTTTAATACATTTTTCTAAGAGCAAGGCACTTAAAGTTTTACTAAAATATAAAAAAAAAAATACATACCGTGCAGGTCCAGATGGCTCTTCTTTTGCTGAACTAAGTATGCTCTTAATAATATGCTCCTTAAAAATATATATTGGGTAGATTATTACATAGAGTAACAAATATAAAAATCTATTAAAATACAAGTTGCTAAGAAGGACTTTTTATGTACATTTTCAAAAAGTGAACAGTTTTAGTCTTTACTTAAGAAACTTTTTTCAGAATAAGCATGCCCAAAATCTCTCTACAAATGAATTGCCTCTTAATGTCTGAATTACACTGTACTTTACAGATTCTTGGAATTCACTGTGGAAAAAAATAATTTTGGAAAATTGCACAAAACAGTTACATATCACTAATAGACTATTACATTGTGTTTGTTTTTCTGTATGTTTGCTTGTGTCAAGAGTATCCTGTGGTTTGGTTGTTTTGTTATCAATTTATTTCATATTTTATTTCAATGCCATTTGACACATTCTAGTTGTTGCAGCAGTGTTTAGGCCTCTGTTGGCTATGTGTGCCACCATTATTTATGAAGGAGGCTGCTTTAAATATTTGTGTGAACTTGAAACAAATAATTAGATCATGGAAAAATTAAATCTTAATGCAAACTGTGTGATTTTTAGGAACTCAATTTTTACTTACCCTTGACTCTATTTCTTGCTATGATCTTGTACTCTGGGGGTACTTATGGGGGGCATACACAAGAAGATCAAACTTAAGTCAATTATAATTTTGCAATTAATTTTGAAAGGAAAATGTGTTGTTTGAAACAAATGTTTATGGCACAAATCTTGGGTGGCAAGGAGGCATAGTGATAGTACACAGCCTTGCAGTAAATAGTGCAGGGTTTATGTCCTAGGTATTCTTGTTTGGAATTTACATGTTCCCCACATGTTGGCACGGGTTTCCTCTGGGTGCTGGAATTCCCTCACACAGTCCAAAAACATGCAAGTTGGATGAATTGGCATGGTTAAATAGGCCTGTGTGTGTGTGTGTGTGTGTGAGGACTGGGTTTTATTTACCCAGCGATGGACGGGTGCCCTTTCCAGATGTTACTCCTACCTTGCGCCCTAGGATGGCTGGGTTGGGCTCCAGCTGCCCCACAACCCTGCCCTAAATGACACTAACTGGGAATGTAAGCATTTGTAAAGTGTCATACGTTTATATTTCAGACTGTAACAAGGGTAATGTCAAGTGTCAATTTATTTCATATTTTATTTCAATGGCATTTGACACATTCTAGTTGTTGCAGCAGTGTTTAGGCCTCTGTTGGCTATGTGTGCCACCATTATTTATGAAGGAGGCTGCTTTAAATATTTGTGTGAACTTGAAACAAATGGCTTCATTCACACTACTACACTTAAGTTTAAAAACAAAGATACTTGTATATATGTTTTTCCCTTTCGTCCATACTACCCGTGTTTTTAACCCCCGAAAATTAAGACTTTTAAAACGTCATCCAGAGCCTTACACTATGGCTGGGTGAAAAAGTGGACTTTGGAAAATACCGACTCTAATCGCACTCCGATTTGTTCATGCTTTTTACAGTTTTTATTAAGTTCTTAGGTTAAAATGCCACTTTACATGAACATGTAGTGTCATAGCCCAAGAGCCAGACTGATAGCTAGTTTACACTCCTCATTACTGTCTAAGTTCTGCTTTACCTCTACGACTGGAAAAATAGTTTTTCCAGAGCAATGCATTCTATGTTCTGGCAGACAAAACTATCTGTTCCCTCAAAGCACTGAACAGAACTTCATTTTGTATTTTGTTTCCCTGAAATATAATTCTCAAATACTTCTAAGATTTCTAGGAATATCCCATGACCATCTCATGGCTCACCTATATGTATATCAGTTCTGGAACCACATTTCTTAATCAAGAGGGTCATTCTCTTATTATGGAGCAGAGGACTTGGGCAGATGTAGGAAATTTTCACAGCCCAAAGCAGGGTGCAATGCAGTTGGAGTTTGGCTCTGATGGTTGAGTGGGACCCCTCAATGCGACAAAGTTGCAAAAAAGAAATTTCTAAGTACATTATGCCCCAAATAACTATTCAGAGTATTTCAACCTTTTTAAAGGCTTCACACTTGATTCTCTAAAGGGTACCTACCACCAACTAAATCTGTAATCATGCTGAAATACTTCAGTGCTCAAGTAGAGAATAATGCAGATACCTGGAGAGGGCTACAATTGGAAAATACAACTTGACTGATATGAACCTTAGTAAAAGTAAATGGAAACTCTATTTTCTTCAAATTTCAATAGTCGGGATGGACTTGCACATACCTACAGTGCATCCGGAAAGTATTCACAAGGCATCACTTTTTCCACATTTTGTTATGTTACAGCCTTATTCCAAAATGGATTAAATTCATTTTTTTCATCAGAATTCTACACACAACACTCCATAATGACAACATGAAAAAAGTTTACTTGAGGTTTTTGCAAATTTATTAAAAATAAAAAAAAAATGAGAAAGCACATGTACATAAGTATTTATTTTTAATAAAAAAATGGAAAATGGCTACATAGTAGATCAGATTATTTACAGTTGCGAATTTCCCATACATCAACATATGAACCAATGTAAGCCAATTAAGGGTCATGAGGAGCATTTTTCACAGGGAAGACTCACGCACATACCTTCACTCAATCATACAGGACCAATACAGAGCCATAAATTAATCTGACATGCAGTTAGACAATTTGTGGAAACTATATACAGACAACCCCAGACTGGAATTCAAATGCAGGACTCTGAAATTATAATACAGCATTTGTACCTTACCGTGGTTACACCCATATAATCATTAGTCAGTGATTGTTAAATTAGTAACTTTGACAGTACTGGAGTGGACTTATTCGAACATTGTCATTAATTCAGAGCATTTAAAATGAAATGCAGTATTTTATATTTATTATACCTCACTTTAGATGCTAAAAGGTTATAAAGATAGCCACGTTTAATATTTAGTCTTGATACCATCCATCCATCCATTATCCAACCCGCTATATCCTAACTACAGGGTCACAGGGGTCTGCTGGAGCCAATCCCAGCCAACACAGAGCGCAAGGCAGTGAACAAACCCCGGGCAAGGCGCCAGCCCACCGCAGGTCTTGCTACCTGGTAATTTTAAAAAACAGTATGTAAAACAATAATAAAAATGCTATTGCCAATGTATTCTACATCTTTGGCATTACTAGAGAAGGCTTAATTTTAGGATTTCACAAGACTTTGCAAAAAATAAATTTTCAGCAGCAGTTTTACCAATTACAATACTGTAATATTAATGTAAAGAACAGAACAAAAAAACAAGTATTACAGAGTACAGATGTAACGCTGATAAAATATTTGTGTATTTAACAGTATGCTAAATATGACTCACAATATAATTAAATTTGTGTGTTTTATTTTAGTGTGTTTTTATTTTAGGATTATTTAGATACAGCTCCTAACCTGTGTATCCAGAGTTCGTATGAAAAAACCAAAACAGCAGGCAGGTACAAATAAGCTCATTAGAACACAAGGGTCAATGATTCCTTTTTATTTTTTGTTTTAAGTGAACAGAAAATGTGTTTTTAATATGTGTTAAACTTGTGACTATTTAAGAAGTTTGGGGGATATTCAAATGTAAAAGAAATCAAAAAGGTATTACCACCATTAGAACTTACATGTTTAAACTTGGATAATCTAACCAGTGTGTATGCCTATGCTTGTAGAATATGTGACATCGAGGATTGGGATATTAAGATTAACATGTTTAATGGTTAACTAAAAGTCATTTAACTAAGAGTCAACCAGACCATGGCAACTTATCAGATGTCTAATTTTTGACAGATGCAACACCTTAAATAAAGCAGTTAGCAAGTCCCTATAAATATCCATAAATAAACATAAGTAATGATTGAAATAAAGTTTGGGTATTACATCACTGAAGTTATCTTGTTGTTTACTGACATTTACAAATGATTGATGAGTGTTAATATAAAGATGTGTTTGTCTAGGATAAGTTATTACTAGAGTTGTGATTTGAGTACAGTCTTCTTTGGCTTGGCAAGGGAAGGCTTTCAAGCTAACCCTTCACTGCTGTTCGATTGTGCAAATCATTTCAAAGACAGTCATCCGGGTATAAAAAACCCAACAGGAGTAGCCTTTGTGGTGGCTCTTGGTTTTTGCTAAGGTATTCTGAAGTGTAGCCCTTTCAGGGTAAGTATTAAAAAGACAGATAAACATTTCCATGAATCTTGGCAAGGGTGGCTCATAAGCAGAGCAGCTTCAAGTTCCAGATAAGGTATCAAAGCTGGGGTAGCCAGGCTTAGCCAGTGTTGTTACAGTTGAAGTCAAATATTTACATACACTTAAGGTGCACTCTTTAAAACATACTTCATTACCCTGCCATAGATTTTATACTAATAAACTATAAATCTGGCATACCATTAAAGACGTCTACTTTGTGCAAGGCAAAAGTAATTTTTTCCAACAGTGTTCACAGACAGAATTAGTACTTCACTCTCCATTGACTATATCATAATTCAAGTGGGTCACAAGTTTACATTCACTTTCTTAACTGTGCCTTAAACCAGCTTGGAAAAAATTCCAGAAAATGATTTCAGACCTTTAGGCAATTAAACATTTAGCTTCTGACAGCCAATTAGCCCACCTGGAGGCAACATGTATCTGTATGTTAAAGCCTACCATCAAACTCACTACCTCTTTGTACACTGATAAACTGAAACATGGCACAAAGTACCAGACTGAACTGAAACCTCAGCCCAGGCACGGTTTCTTCAAATTGGCAAGTCTAAATTGACCTGGAGTGGGAGTGAGCGTTACTGTGCCCAGATATTACTTTAAGTGATTTTCATCACAGTGTAGGTAAAAAATATGCCATTAACTCTTTGTGTTTAAAATAACAGTTTTGTTACGCATGACAGATTTGTCTTACCTTTATATCTGTGAATTGAGTCAATACCACATCGGCTGTAATTGGATGAAGAGCTGGCAGTTCACTGTAAAGATTAGGAAAGCACACTAGTGAACCCAGAAGAATTTGGGCTTCAACTCTTGGGGCCTAAAAAAAGAAAAGAACACCTTAGGCATGAAAGATGCATTTACTTATTTAAATAGTAACAATTTGTCTTCACAATTTAAAAATGTAACAGGCATCAAAGATAAACAGGAAATTTAAAATAAGAAAATATAAGATTGAGATAAAGTTATACCTGTATTTATACAAAGTGTAGTGAAATAATGCAACATGAGTTTGTATCTGTTTGAAAAAGACAGCATGTCATCTATAATGCAAATAAAAATATATAGTTTTCTACTTGTTTTTACCTTTAAATTAATGAAACGTAATTTTTAACAGAAGAAATTTATTTTTTAATACAATTGTTCTTCAATTTAGTGAAGGGATACTAAAGAAATAAACCAATAGGATACAGCTGGAACTCTTATATATACACACACATATATACATACATATATATATATATATATATATATATATATATATATATATATATATACATATATATATACATATATACACATATATATATATATATACACATATACATATATATATATATATACATATATATATATATATATATATATATATATATACATATATACATATATACATATACATATACATATATATATATATATATATATATATATATATATATATATATATATACATACACATACAACTACTAGTAAATTCTTTATACAGTCTACAGTAAGACAATACATAGAAGAGATAATGACACATAATAGAATGATGGGTGATAAAATTAGTTATAAGAAGTAAAGGTCAAGAAGAGTTAGGCTTAAACTGTATAGGGCACTTCATAGGTTAATAGGCCACATCTGAATGTAGATAATAAAACATACTAGGAACTCACATCTATGTTCCATTTACACCTCAACACCCCATTGGCATTAAATTCAATCTGCAAGACTTGTTTCACTTTAATTTTTTTTTCCTGAAGTGGCATCGAGATATAACGAATAGCACTGTTTCCTTACAGAACAAGGAAACTGGCTTTAATGTTAATATTTGTATAGTTTTTCTAAATTCTTCTTTTGTTTTTGTAGATTTAAACTTGTTCAGAATTTTCTTTTCATTTCCATATGTTGTATTAACTGAAGAATTTAAATTGGCACAGTATGAGTGACTATGGGTATGTACTATATGTACTATATGTAAACAACTGTGATAGACTAGCCAACTTTCCAGTGTTAATTCATAAAATGAAAAATGAATATTGCTTCTGAAGAAATGTAAGAAATCAGTAATCTTAATCAAGCCTTAGACACTAAACTAGAGAAAGCTTATAAAAACAATCAGTTTCCATCTCAAACTATAAGTATGGAACACTCTTACCACATACGCACCTTATAACATATAAATATATTAGAATAAGTAATAATTTTATAAATCTGACTGTGATATTTTTAAAGGAGAAACTTGTACAATCAAAAACTAGTCTTAATAAGGGAAACTTACACTTGCACAAAAAGTAGTCCAGCAATGTACTATTGTCTATCCCGCTAGACTCCAGCTCACCACCGTTTCTTTCAGTGCTTTTCCTCTCATATTTCTCCCTCACTCCTAATGCATCAAATATCCTTGTTTTTCCTTGAACCTGTTTTCTCTCTCTCTCTCTCTTTCCACTGCTAGTGTGTTTTTATCAAGTTTTGACACTTCTCTTTATTTTTGGCATGAAAATTGGTAAGATAAATTATTTGTAATGAAAAATGTTTTCTAACTTCAATTAGAGGGTATTTCACACTCTAAAATAGTCACAGTGTTTGGATCCTATTTTTAAATTCAATGGTGTGTAAATTATATTTTTCCTGCATGTGCGAAACAGACTGGCTAGATGCCTTTTTTACTTACAGCTAAACACAGATGCACAATTACATTATTACCTCTGCATGGTTTATGCTTCGGCTCAGCCTGTTCCTGTCATGTCAGTGGTACAATTTAGTTACAAATGCAATGTTTGGACAAAGAGAGGGAGTGGAGGACTTGTATATTAATTTTCAAAATAAATGTTAAAGGAATCAAGGGTGATACTATTTGTTATAAATAGCAATAATGATATGCTATTTCAAAGTAAAATGATAAAAAAATGCAAAAATCTTTATAAAAATGATAGTTCATAATTATTTCTTTTTTCAAAGAGAGGTGGAAATAAAAAAAAAAATACTCATTGGCATTACAAACATTAAAATCAGTTTTTAAAAAATAGCCAGCCATTTTCATGACTATTGAAAGTATATTGCAATTTAAAATAACACACTAAAACCACTAAGAATAGTCTATCTTTTAGATACCTGCTATTGATGGGGCCTACTTGTATTAATGCAGGACAAATTTAGAGTCACCAGTTAACCAATTGTGCACTCTACAAATCACCATGCAACCATCACAGTATTTTCCTATTCTATATTGTAATATCTACTCCTTTTCTAAATTAGTGAGTTTCAGTATATTCTTAGTAAGGCAAATCAAAAAAATACAGAACATTTTTTGAAATATGTTTTTTTAATAGTAATCATTCTGCAGCCAAATGAGCACAGCCAGCTACTGCAAACTACTCACCAGATGAGTTGGTGTTTAGCTGCTGGGTTTATAAATAAATTAGAAAAACTTAGTCAAAATTATAAAATGTTATTATACATACATTGAGGGATGTCGAGGCAGTCACTTTACTAGCTGCAACAATGAAATCCAGTATTAACATTGTTGCACCAGGCAACCCAATGGAGAAAAATCGTGGAGAGCAGTGCTTGATTATTGTATTCACAATATCCTAAACAGAGAAAAAGTACACTAAGATTAGAATCCTTTTAGAAAGGAACTTTATAAAGTATTGTCAATTTTAGTGTTTTAGTCACGGGAACATTATTTTCTTGATTTCTTAAATGTCTATGTTTACCGAAGTATAACAATAGCAAAGTATTAAACTGGTGGCTCTGATTTAGTACACTTTAAGATGAAAAAGGTAGAAGAAGAGCAAAATCTAGTGGTCACAATAAGAAATGCTAAACTTAAGTCGTAAACATATGCATTCTCATAACTTGCCATAGGGACTAAATATTCAGGAAACAATTCATTTTTTTTAGCTTTATTTACTTCAGCACTTGTTATGGAAACAAAACTTAACTTCAAAGAACACACAGTTCTGCATATCCATTCAAAAACTATTTTGAAAACAGCTTATCTTGTTTAGGGCTTTAAACGATTTTGTTTATTACAGCAGGAAAGGGCACAAGACTGGAACCAACTGTGGATGGGGATGCCAGTTCATTGAACACTAATGCATATACCCACATACAGAAAAAAGACAGGAATTCAATTTGTTTTTTTTAGAGATTCAATTTCCAAAACTGTTTCTGGAAGAAATATTGAATTTGCTCTGCATGTATCCTTGAAAAATTATGTACATGTTGGGTCTACTAATAAGGCTTAACATTCAGTGATTTTTCATGTTGATGTTTTAACCATAAGGAAGGCTGTATTAAGTACTAAATATATTTAGGGATGTTCTTGCCATGGTTTATTCAGCCTTAGTGAGAGTAACAAATGGGGTACACTTCTACAGTACACAGTGTTATATGAATCAGATCCTCTGCAGATCTTTTGTCATTTGATTTGCTCATGTGCCAAACCCTTTTGATTTTGCTGATTATGGTTGTAAATGGTTTGATGAGTTTTAAACAAACATTCTCCATTTCACAGCTCTAGCATATTTGGGCAGAAGGATTTTTCTAAAAGTCCAAGATATTACCTGGGACAAGTGAATTCCTTTAACATTGGATACTGCTCAGCAGTCATGCCTAATGTTTGACTTACATAGGGCTATGAGAAAGTAGTTTTACCTTGTCCTGATTTTAAGAGCATATCTTGACAGAGCAGTTGTAACGGCAAGTCTAAACTCTGCGCAACAGAACGACGTTGGCAGCCTTACAAAAATGTATTTTTGCCCATTGCTTCCTTTCCATGCTTTGTATAACAAAACTGAAACTAAATCACTGTGCAGAATAACTCTTACATTTTATAAATAAAAAACTGTATATATAGTGTATGCTTACAACTAGATCAACAGTAATGCTTTGGCATTTTCCCCCCAATTCATGGACAGGTATCTGGTCCATTCAATTTGTAGAATATTGCTGTTAGAGCATTTTGAATTATTTTCATTCAAATAAAATACATTAATGACAAAGCGGTAAAAATGCAACTAATTAAAACTTTATTAGCCACAAGAATGTACACTATGTCAACCTGTTCCTTAAACATCCTACAGTTTTTCCATTATGGCAAAATTACCCCAAAGAGTTAGAAAACGCATGAAAACTGACCACTAACTGGTAATTACTTTAAACAAATGGAGCTAATCTAGGATATATTTTTCAGGAATAGAAGCTATTATCCACTGACCAATCCATGATAAACACCTCTTTCAGCTCTTCTTAACCTATGCAGCATTCAATTTATGGGAGACACTCGGGACTGTGAAACTTGGATGTTTCTATACTGGTAACATCTTTGAATCCTTTGAGCAATTAAGCTGAAAATGTAAACTTCCATACTCATTTTTATACAAGTTAGAAAATATCTAAAAAAAACAATCTACATAATTTTCCTGTACCTTACACAGTTTTCTATTCCTCAGGCAATACTGACTAGTGTGAATGAAAATTCAGGCAGCACTCCCAATAGATATAAATAAATCTCTATTTACTCTTTACTAATCTTAAGGAACTACTCTAAAGTGATCTTTCAATTAAAATCTCATAAAAGGAAAGTGATTCATCCATTCATAAAATAAAAATTCTATATGCACCAAGCATGCCACCATTTAATTAAAAATTGCATACTATGTATCTTGTTTAAAACTGCCTAAAATGTGTTCAAGGGCAAGAATAAACACGTGAGTGATGTCATCAAGAACATGCATCACTAGTTCACCGTTTTGGGCAAGATGTTTTGTATGTCTTTTGCATAGCGTTGAATCTAAAATCACTTCTAACACCTTGACATCAATATTTAGTGTAAAACTAAATGGCCTGAACGTGTGCTATGAGAAATCAGTTGTAATTTCCTATGCCACAGTACTTGCAGGAAGACTCATTTTGCTCAATTGGAAGATTACAAATCCACTTTCTACAAGCTCAGTGGTAAAATGATATTCCATATTATTTCAAACTGGAAGAATCAAATTCTCTTTAGAATGATCTGTTCACACTTTTACTGAACTTGGCAGAATCTCTTTAGTATAATTCTAAAGTACCATTACACTTTTCAAAGTTGACACCTTCTATTTACATTGCACAAATTTGTTATTCAATTGAAGTGTGTTTTATTAATAATGTTTAACTCATTTAACTTAGCATTTGGGTGTTGTGAATCCCATTTTGCATATGCTTTCAGAGGGCCAGTGGGAGTGCAAATTTTAGATTACAAAAATGTAATAACGGTCGGTCAAGGTTTCACATATCCACTTTTCAGATGACATGACTTACCACTACTTGGTGTTTAAATAAAAGTATTAGCTTTTTTGCTTTTTGAAAAAAAGGTGATTGTTGGGACACATTACTTAAAAAATGATAAACTAGCTTGAACATTTTTTACTTTGATTCTCATTTATCTGTTCTATGTAAAACACCAACATTCAGATAAATGAAATAATCAATTAATGTTAAAACTAAAGTCCCAAATTTAGAATTCTTACCTGATCAACATGCAACAATCCACAGTGCATTATATAATAAAAGTGCGTCAGAAAATCTGAGTTTGGAGAAACATCTTGTCTTCTCTTCATTATCTTGCAGATAAGTTTATATGCATGAAGTTTCCCTTGTTTATATCTGTCATTGAGCATAGTTGCCTAAAATTAAGGTCAAAAGTTAAATGATGAGGTAATTAGTTGATGAAATCAAGTAAAACACCTAAGCCATTAGAATACTAAGAAAAAGAAAATTAAAAAACTTGCTTACTTTGAAAAGCCATGGGGTTAAAATACGAAGTGGAGGTATTAACACTGGTGGAGGAGGTGTAGTCTGATTGTCAGTTGAAATACCCAGATTGTCTCTTATCTAAAGAAATAATGCAAGAAAAAAAATTAACTTTATACTGTATAATTCTCACTGAAATGACTACAGCTCCCACTCATATTTATAACATTATAGGTCTATAGAGTCATCATTGTCATATGTCCAGAGTACAGTGAAATTCTTTCTTGCATGTCTTAGTAGGCATATTATTTACCTTGGCTAGATTTTGCCAAAGCTCACACAAATAGTCAAACACTTGTGCATGTATTTCTGGATCCTTTATGCAATTGACATCTCCCAAAATCCCAAGCATCCGCCTCCACATCACAGTGGCTACATCTGCATGCCATCCTGTAAGGGTTCCTCCTGCCATCACACTGCAGTCCTCTGTAGGGAATTCACTTGTTTCTGTGAAGAATATTAAAGAGGAAGAAATCTTTTGTACTTAATTTGTTAATAATTGTCACAATTAAATTAACCACAGCCAATTTACTTTGTAAAAACAATTCTTAATATTAAAAAATATATAGCATACAACAATAGCAGCCTTTAAATACCTAGGTCATCTGGTGTTTGTAATACAGAATGATGGAGTTTTTTATCCAAGTGCAGTTCCTTGTGGTCCATATGGTCAGCATTTAATGTAGATGGGGAAGGAGTCTGAGATCTGGAACCAGTTGCTGAATGAACAGGAGAAGCACTTTCAGATCCTGAAGATGAAAGCAGTCAAAATTAAATTATCTTCAAAACAACCTAAAATTATAACACAAGTTTATAAATACTGTTTATTATAGCATAATAGGTTGCCAAATTTTAGAACTAGTAGTAATGTTGAAACAGATAATCAAAAAGCCTGACAAGGGCTATAGCTAAAAGTATATACCCAAACTTGTGACTAAAGAGCTTTTCTAAGCATTATCATGGATGAGTAGGAGCCATGAAGAAGTTGAATTTCCCTTAGTACCAAGAGTCCCCTAAAAGTGAACATACCATGAGGAAACTTAAAAGAAAGAGAAGGCATTGTGGAAGGACAGAGAACAGAACAACACTTTCAGGTGTTATAATCCAATTGGGACAGCTTGGGACTGTGCTGGCCAATGGTCAAAACTGAAACTAGCACTTTGGAAACCTGCTCCATACAGAGAAGCTCAATAATCCTAAATACTAGTAAAAAGTAATCAAGACTGATTGGACAACAACTACACAAACCTGTCCCAAACAAATGTTATTATGGGGCTTGGCCTGGAAGATAAACTCAAGATATGCTTAAAGGCAACCGTCTTCCTGAGGAAAAGCTTGACTGATCTGGATGGAATTGCAGCAGTCAACAGGAGAGTGCCTAACAAGCAGAGAAGTGTTGGTGCCAACTCACTTAATAATTGACCCATCATTTATGCTGTATTCCATTTGATATGTGAAGTTGGAATTTTCAACTGGAATGCCCTTTAAAGTTGGATTTCCATCTCAGAAACTCTAAACTGGTCTGTCAAGCCAAAGTCAAAGTGAACTTTATTGTCATCTCATCAACCATATACAAGTATACAGAGAGACGAAACTGCGAAGCTCAGGGTCCACAGTGTAACAACATCAAGTGCAAATAATAATTTAAAAACAGAATTAAAATTACAATTTAAAATTAAAACATAAACAAGACGAGACATTGTGCAAAGACAAGACAAAGAAGTACCAGCAATATTGACGTGTAGTTAGCAATATGAACATTGATGCAATGTATGGTATTTGCAATCTAGATACATAAATATAGTCAATAGATATGTAATATAATAAATAAATAATAGATATAGATAATACAGAAATTATCAGTGTATGATAATAGTTGTTTAAGACATGTGTAAACAACGACAGGTCAGAATGTTTTACAGCAGAAGGATATCAAGAAAGTCAAAATCCTTAAAGGTCAGTATGAGATTTCAGTTCTTTTTTACATGCACATTAGTCTTTGCATGGAAAGTGGCTGGTATGTATAAAAATTCTGTGTCAGCGGGTTTTTAGAGGTGGTTGAGGCAGTGTGGAAGATCCCGGGGGCAGCATGGTGTTAAGAAGTCTGACAGCTTGGGGGTAAAAACTCTCCTGCAGCCAGGCAGATCTGGCTTTGACGCTGCAGTCTCGTGTCTTGGATAGCAAAAGCCCAAGTTTGTCCAAATTCAGATTATGCTGCCAATCCAAAATGGTGAAATACACCGTGAAAGTGAGAGAAAACTGAAGTATTACACTGTTAATTAGCACTTCTGTCTATTTGATTCTCACTAAATCAGTTGTATAAACAGTACTATCCAACTTCTATCTGTGGACAAGCTGCTACAGTGTTTGGACGCAAGTAATACAGCTTAATGCCTTGTTATCCACTGCTATTTATTACAATGGTGTAAGCACAACAACGGTTTTCCGAATGTTTTACTGGAATGCGATCAACTTAGATGTGATGTAATTCTTAGCTCCAACGTCCGAGTTCTGAGGTGAATGAAATGCAGCATCAAACAAGAACAACAGAAAAGCTGTCTTTTGTGTTTACTTTCTACTTCTGTTTCGTAGCTTCTCTGTAGCCATATATTGTGTATGTTGGCTTTAATCAAAGACATTTCATATCTTGGACTCACTCTTGCACTAAAGCAACTACTACATGTAAACCACATTAGTTAAATGATTTTACAGTGAGATGGATATATATATATTTTTTTTTTCATTTTTCGTTATTGACAAAATACTACATAGACAGATTTTCTGCATGATTTTGGCCAGGCACAAAATACACTTTAGTAGATTTACACATTCTACAAAAAACAAAAGGCCATTCTTGTAATGCATCACTTTCAACTCAAAAAAGATGTTTACCAACAGAAATATTTGGTTATGTAAATTTTAATTTATTTATTAGTAAAGTTAGCTTTTTAAAAGTCATATTAAATGGCTGAAATTTTCAGTCACTGACTTAATTTACATTATCTTAGTTAGTCAGGGGCTGACGCAGTGCACTTCCATGACCGGCAATTATACAGTGTGACATTCCCAGTGACTCAGAGACACTGATCTGCAATTTACCCAGGCAAAATCAAATGGGCTTGATTTCTTAAGTTATAAGAGCACTCTCACCTGTCTGTGAGAGGTGACAACCAAAGAATGTACACCCGAAAGTACAATGTGAATAATGCAGCGAAGAAGAAAGGAGGAGCACAGATGTTTTGGACCATGAAAACTGAAGAGAGACTTGTCTGTCTTATGTCTTGTATATGTTGTACCACGACCAAACTGAAAAAGTAACGGGGCAGTGATTGCTGCTGAACTCCCATACCTGGAAAGAGCTTTTGTACATGCACCAGCAGTGCAGTCATGTAGCACATTAACTAACTGTCAGAACTGTCTGAATTTGCTTCATCTTGAGTTCAGGAAAATTGCTGAAATGTTCAAGAACTTCACTGAATTCAACCAAATGAAATGAAGTCAATGGGGAGGGAGAAGCTGAACTAGTTTTAACTGGATCATAATAGTGCAGTAGTCCTTTAGGTGTTCTTGACAGCAAGGAAAATGTCTGAAAACTATGCTGGACGGATTATTTTGGCCAAGAATGTGGTGGCCTGTGCTGTGAAGCAGCAGTACTAACTGCTGTACCATCACGCCACCCTGAGATAAAAGTGAACATAATTAAATATCAGAACAGTACAATTTCTTGTATAGAGGAAGCATGAATTCACTAAGGTTTGCCTCCTATAAATCCAATAGTAGGTACTCAACTCATTCAAACTGGAAAGTAGTTTTCCCATAAAACATTGTTTGCTACAGTTCTGTGATGGCACGATGGTTTCGCAAAACATTATGGGTTGCCGTCAAAACACCTATTTGGACATGCATGTAATACATGCTGAATTGTCTGCCTCTCAGCTCCACAGTCGTACGATGGCATTTTTGCGATGCTCCATTTATACATCAGATAAGCGCATGTTCCTTGGTCCATTCTAATTCTATTCAGTAGTACTCATTGGCATTGTCTTACCTCAAACCCAGAAACTCAGGCAGTTTGACCATTGATGAGGTGGACATTAAAAGGGTTTGCAGGAATCCAAATTTATTTCCACTTCTTGCCCAAACAGAACTCGTTGTTGGCCAAAGCTGGGTCTACTACCCAGGATGGTTTACGTGAACGCAATTGGAGGGCAGGTAGATTTTGAATGTCTTCAAATAATAAAAGAATTTGCAAACTCTTGACAGATGGTGAACTCTTATACGGCACCAGTTTCAAACCTTAACTTCAGCGTTGCTGTATTAGTTAGCACTGGAGGCCAAGAAAGCTAGGTTGATTCTACTACTCCAGAGAAAAGCCTCTTCGTGTTACTTAGGTGAACATCAATTTAGAATGCATGTGCACTATGAAGCCACACCAGTGCGCAGTATTCAGCCGTTGAGTTTACCAGAGAGAGTGTGTTTGTACATCTGTACCCCAGCCTGTTCCAGCTGGCTTTTGGACAATGTTGACTCGCCGCCTGATTTTTGCTGCAACTTTTTCTAGATGTTTATTAAATGGGAGCATTCAGTCGAATATGACTCCCAAATATTCCAGACTATCAATATAATAGATATGCACGTCATCAAGATGCATGGTCAGTTGTGCATTGCATGTATTCAAAAGGAACACACATGCCTCAGTCTTCATGGGGTTAGGTTGAAGGCATTATTTATGGAAGCAAGTTATTCAGCACTTGTAAGTCTTCCTCATGGGCTTCTTCACATTCCGTGAACGATTTTGCCTGGTATGCAAGAGCTAGGTCATCAGCGTATTAGAAATGCTTTGCTTATGAATGAGGTACATCTAAGATGTACAGATTAAACAGTACTTGTGCTAATACACTTCCTTTTGGGAGCCAATCATTTAGCCTGTGCCAGCCACTGTTTCTTTTTCCCAGAAAGACTTTGAAGAAACGATTAGTGAGCATGTTGTTGAGCAGGATGCAGAGTTTGGCACATGGGATTGTCTACATAAATTTGAGCAGTGGCCCATTATGCTATAAACAGAACTATAAACTCCTGTAAAGTCCAGGAATACCACTCCTGTTTTCAGCTAGCATGGATACACATGGTTAACGGCTCCAGTATTTTATAAGGAACGCCGAGGAGTGATATAGGTTGGTAATGGCCATGGTCTGTCCTGTCTTTACCAGGCTTCAATATCGCAATAACTCTGGTTTGTTTAAATGACTGTTAGTTGCCCTGTTTTCAGGGCATTATTAAACAGTTCAGTTTACCAAAACTTGGTTTTAATTCCAGAACATTTAATAAATTCTACAAACACTCCTTCAAATCCAGCGGCTTTCCCTGTCTTCACACTATTGAGTGCCGTGATCAGGTCCTCGGAACTAAAATCACTCAAGAAGTTTAAGTGTGCAGTGAGTGATTTTTTTCTTTGAATGTAGCCTTTCCTTCTTTGCCCTGACATGTTCAGGGCCAATTTTTGCTTTTGATACTCATTTTAATCTAGCTGCTATGCTGTTTGGTGTTACTTTGGTATTAGAAGAAGTTGGGGCTAGGCTGCTGCCCAGTTTTTGTAGAAGATGCTATGCTTTCTAACTTGAGTGAGTGAAATTATCTTCCCACTTTTTCTTCCTTTGCTCATTTGGTTGTCTTAAAAGCTAGGTTGCAACTACATTGTTGTATATTGCATTATATTCTTAATGTAGGTCATCACAGTACTCTTCCATCGAAGTACATAATCTTTTGGAAGCCCGCAAGGTATATGGCATTTAGCAACTGCTTTTACAGCGTTGGAGAAACGGTCATACAATTTAAGTTTTGCTGGGATGAATTATATAACATGGTCCAAGTCTTTTGCATACCCATCCCAGTCAGCTTTTTGGAAATTGGCACCCTGCTCGTGGCCTTCCCCAGCAGGCGTTTGTAATGTGAAAATTCCAATTGTAACTAATGCCAACACTAGACTCTGTAACACAGTAATAAAAATGCAAGAAGTCGAAGTCAGCAGTTGACATCAGTAAAATATATTTTGACAAAGGAGGTTTTTGCAGGCAGTGTGATGTAGTGGTTAAAGCTTTGGACTTCAAACCCTGAGGCTGCAGGTTCAAATCCCACTACTGACACTGTGAGCCTAAGAGCAAGTCACTCGACCTGCCTGTGCTCCAATTGGAAAACCAAAAAGAAACGTAACCAATTGCATCATAAACATTTTAAGTCACCTTGGATAAAAGTGTCAGACAACTAAGTACTGTAAATGTAATGTTTTCAGCATGTTTCCTAGTAAACAAAACCTACTTATTTTAAAACACTCTTCTCTTGGCACAATAGGTCTGGAATTATTAACTTTCTTTCATGATACTTTAAGCCATGGACAGAGAAAATAGGCTTGCCAAAAAAAGAAAAAAAAAAAAAATAGCATTTGGCCTTTGTTTAACGTTGTTACGTATGTTCCTCAGTAGATATTAGGTTTTCAGCTAAAATGAAAAACTGCACAAATGAAACCTTGACATACAGAGTAATTCTGACTTTTGCTTTCCACTGCTGAACTACTTTTAACTTGGTAACATTTGAAGCTTACAGAAGATGAACAGGTTATTGAAGATCCTGCCACAACATCCACATGGGATTAGGCCTAGACCTAGAGTAAATTTAGACTTGGGAATGACATAGTTAAATTTTCTTCAATTCTTTTTTTTTTATTAAATAGCACTATATTAGATTCATTTGATTTGACATAAGAGCTATGCTTGGTTTGCATATCAAACAATATTGTTTGTTGCACGGCAGAGCTGTGTTATAGTTTTGAGTCATGGAGTGATTAACATAGCTCTCCGCTTAGGAATCCTGCTGCATGAAGGAGAAGTCCTTATTGCTGAAATGATGAAACGCTGCCAGGTGGTCATTGAACGAAGAATATAAATACCCTAAAACTACCAGTGCCATATCTGACCAATAATATGAAGTCCTTTTAATGAAACAATACAGATTTGACCTAAATATAGTGTAGGCTATGCAGACCTTTAGGCTCAATGTTTTAAACATCTGTCCAAGGAATATTACTAATTCCACTCACACACAGGGTAATGTAGATTTATTTTGACACACATCAGTTTTAATAGTTGCTGGAAATTCGATGTGCAGCCAGCTTAGATTAACTCCCTAAATCACAAGCGCCCCATGATGGTTTGCAAGGTCAGTGTGGCATCCTGCAGCTGTAACAGCCATGCACACAACTTTTATACATATCTACTGTAAGAATGTTGTTGACAAGACCATCACTGGGTCAGAAACACACGAGGAAAAACAAAAATGCAGTTTCATCCTTCTATATAAAAGTGGTTGGGATTGTCCTTCCGTCCCGTGAGTGCTACGCAGGCGCGGAGTTTCACACTCCCCGTCCATTTTGCAATGAACGATGGGATTTGTAGATTCGTTTTTCCAGGTAAAAAATGATTTTCTACTCCAGAATGTGCGATATCTTCTTCTTCTTTCTTACTATATAAAAGCAGTTGGGATTGTCTTTCCATCCCGAGTGGACAGCGTAGCAGTATTCTGCTTATCACAGACTTACTACTTGCAGCTTGCAGTACGAAGCGACATGATGTGAGCAGAGTTCTGGTGCTGCCATCGTTCCCTTGCTTTTGTGCGCGATGCGCTGGAAAGATAGACAAAATGATGTCTCTGGGAATAATTAATGTTGATGGAGTACAAATGCCTCACCGCGTAGTAAATATCAGGGGGGTTCAAAAGGGCGACCTCAATATAGAAAAAAAGTTTAAATTTCATCACAAAAATAACAGAAACGAGTATTAAAGTAATACTGCTCAAATGCAATATAACCAAATTAATGAGTTTGTATAAAATATCAAATTGATCTACATATTGAATTGCCTTAAGAAGTGGTCGCCTTAAAAGGCGGATCAGCCTAGTCTACTAAAATGTGTTGAAACCATCCACAGAAGCATTTGACAGTACTGTGTAATATTTTTGTTGTGTGTTTAAAGAAAATAAAGAAAAGTGCATTATTACTATTTCTGCCACAAGATTTACAATAGTGATCCTTGTGTGATGGCAGCACATGTCCAACTAAGCATTCAAGTTAACCATGTGCCCAGCATCTCAAAACAAGCCTTAAAAGGAGCCTTTTTCCTACCCCTCACCTTATCATAAAATATAGGACAAGCTATGAATTAATATAAACAAAAGATTTATTACTGTTGACAAGAAAACCAGATAAGGCCCAACTGTTTGTTTTTTTTTTTTTAAACTACTACATACTTACAGACAAACAAAAACCTGCATTGTGCATTTTTCCCCAATGTCAAGGGCAGAAGCAAGGAGTTAGCCTAACATGGACAATAATATTGGGCTAGGAGTTTGTGGGAAGGGAGAAAAGGCAAAGAGGCTGCTGAAGTTTAAGCATGTTATACACTGGAATACCATGAAGAACAAAAATGTCAGACATAAGAATGCCCTATTTTCGTAAACAAAGAGACACATTGGTTTCACTGATTTCTGTGGGAGATGCAGGTAAAGGGCTGTAAATGGATGCAAGTATATGAAACTGGCAAGAGTCCGCCCATGCAGTGGATTCATAAAGCATTCAGGCCCCTTCACTTTGTGTTGTAGGTTTAAATTTAAATTAATAATCTACTCTCAATAAGTCATAATGACAAAGTGAAGACACCTTTTCAGAAAGATTTGCAAATCTGTTAAAACTCAAAACTGAAAAGTCACATTCATAAATATGCAGACCCTTTTGTTCACACTAAAAGTTTGTAGTCATGTGCATTCTGCTTGCTTTAATTATCCTTGAGATGTGTCTACAACTTAAATGGAATCTACCTGTGGCAAACTGAATTAACTGGACATGATTTAGAAAGGCACACACCCGTGTATTTAAGGTCTCACAATTCACACTGCATGTCAGGACAAAAAAACTAACCATGTAGTTCAGGAAACATTCTGTACACCTCTGCAATAAAAATGTAGTGAGGCACAGATCAGGGGATGGGTTGATAAAACAATTAGTCTCAATAATTACGAAATGGCAGAACTTTGGAACCACCAGGACTCTTCCTAGAGTTGGCCATCTGGGCAAATCAAGTAACCAGATAAGATGGTCCCTGGTCGGTGGGGTGCGGGTGGGGGTGGTGGTGGGGGTGGGGTGGGGATTGGGATGGGGATGGTAACAAAGATCCTAATAAACACTCTAACAGAGCTTCTGAGAAAGAACTTGCATTGAAGGATGAATGCAGTCAAATTTAGACAGATCCTTGAAGAAAACCTGCTCTAGAGTTCACACAACCATGGACGGAATGGGTTGGGGTAGAGAAATGTCTCTCCCTTTAGCATGACAATGACCTAAAGCATACAGCCAGGGCAACACTGGAGTGACTTTGAGATAAAGAGAGGAGACCCCTAAAGGATACAGTTTACAGGCACTTCCCATAAAATCTAATGGCCCTTGAAAGGATCTGTCAGGAAGAGAAGACCTAAAGCTGTAATTGCCACCAGAGGGGCATCAACAAAAGTTCTCAATTAAGGGTCTGAATACTTATATGAATTACAATTTCTTTTTGATTATTAATAAATTTGCCATTATGAATTACTAAGTCTATGTAAAAATGGTTAAGCCCAAGTATCTATTAGATTAAGCTGTTATGATGTGACGTAAAGTGTTAAACCAAAATAATTCTCAGGACAGTATTCTGCTACCATCTAGTGCATAAATAACATCATGCCGCAAATAAAATTATGAATATTTCTAAGTCTTCAGCCAAAACACACTATGGTGTGTAAATGAACAGCTGTAAAGTTTGTTTTAGAACAAACTAAAACTGAATTAGAAGTTGAATCAAGTGATAGTAATGATAATGTGTATCAGTCATCTGATGTTGACACATACAGCACTGTACGACCAATCCATTGTGAAGTGTGTGGTGATGATAATCACATAAATCTGCAATGGGGTGCAATAAGCAAATAAGTGTGATCATGTGGAAGGATAAGAAAGATGCTAGCCCCCTAAGCACTGGTCAAAATGCAGTAACTATCAGTGTTTATGCTGGGGAAATATGGAATTCACTAAGCCTTGCACTGTGGTAGCCTACAATAAAGAATGAGTGGTGTCCATCGGCACAGATAAGGCACTGACACTCTAACCAACATGAAAAATATTAAAAGAAAACTGCACAAACAAACATGCTTCTGCTGTCCCAACTGCAACATCAGGCTGTGCATTGGTAACTGTTTCAACACATATTACACAATGAATGTTTACTAAATTTGCATCAGTAGAGCAATAAAAACTAGAAATACCGTTCCTACTGTATTTAGGTTGATGTTTTAGTATTTACATGTTTCTGTTCCATATAACAATTTTTTACAAATTCAACATTTTAAGTCGTTTATGAAAAGTTCTCCATTTCATCCTTTAAAGAAGCTTTTCTGGACGATTGGATTGGATAGGATAGATAAGATAGATAAGATAGATACTTTATTAATCCCAAGGGGAAATTCACATAATCCAGCAGCAGTATACTGATACAAAAAAAAAAAATTAAATAGTAATAAAAATGAACAAAATAAATAAATAAAAAAGCAGACAATAACTTTGAGTAATGTTAGCATTTACTCCCCCGGGTGGAATTGAAGAGTCGCATAGTGTGGGGGAGGAACGATCTCCTCAGTCTGTCAGATGAGCAGGACAGTGACAAAAGTCTGTCACTGAAGCCACTCCTCTGCCTGGAAATGACACTGTTCAGTGTTTAAACATACAATCTATTCATTTCATTCATAATAGTCCATTTCTGGACAATAATTCTGTATGTTCTAGATGACGCGTCAACGACTAAGCGAAAAACAAAAGGCAGTGCATCAAAAAGAGGCCCAAAAGCATTGGAGAGAAAAGAATTCAAAAAAGAACAATAATAATTTAAGTGCAAGTTTGGAAAATAAGGAAAGTAATAATCAGCCCGGACCAAGTGGAATTGAAAACCTAGCAGGTCCAAGCAGGGACGTAAATAAAAGACAAAGAGTAGAAGACAAAGTGGAACATTGTAAAGAGGTTCAAAAATGTTGGTGCGATGCACATGCAGAGACAGGTTAAATATTAAGAAAGAAGTAAAATTCGAAAGACATTAAAGACTGATAGTAAAGATCATATTAGTGCTAACAAATGAAGATTATTACTCAGTGAAATAAAGGAATAGCGAAAAGAGATCGAATATATGGACATAAGTGATATAACAGAAGTATGTAGATATTGTTTGGCTATAAAGTTTAAGCCAGAAACTTGTAGATCATCTAATTCGTGTTTCTTCCCAATGAAGAGACGTAACCGGGAGAATTAAAAGATTTGTAGTTTGGCATATGTTTTTACTGAAGTGTTACAGAAAAAGCGTTAAGTTTAAAAAGTATTTGCATGTTAATTTCAAAGCCAAACAGAACAAAAACTTATAACTTAACGAATACCTCTAACACAACATGAAACAATTTTCTTTCAATTTATTACGTTTTACTATTTTTTACTATGGTTAATTATTCGCTGTAATGTAAAAAATCTGATTATTTAGTAGAGAGAAAGAAAAGATATTTACTCACAGGCAGTCACAATGTAAGTCCAAACACAGAATCACAATTTAATGCAATATTGACGAAAAGTTAATTCCAAATATTGTTATTACTTAAGTATTACTGTAAAAGTATAAGTTTAAATAGTATTTGCAAGTTAATTTCAAAGCCAAACAGAATGAAAACATTTAACTCAATGAATACCTCTAACGCAACATGAAACATAAATTTCTTTCAATTTATTATGTTTTACTATTTTTAACTATGGTTAATTAATCGCTGTAATGTAAAATAGTTCTATTATGAATATGTAACAGTTCCCATGAAAATAACAGCAATAGCTATAAATTGTACATTTGGTTACCCATACCCGGAGGTTGGTGAGTGAAGCGAGCGGGGGCAAAACCTCCTAGTATTAATAAAAGATAAGAAGATGCCAAAACAGAGCCTAATGTACTACAATTTAGTAAAAGGCTTCCATTACTACATATGATGAATCAAATACTACTGCACCATACTGATTCAGATCCACACTACTTCTCAAGAAATAATCTTAAATTTGTTTGGAATCATTTATATCACTGTGGCAAACAAAATTATACTGATGGCTATATTAGTTGTACTTACCAGTAATTGTTACAGTGTCAGCCGAAAGTGGATGTTGACTGAGACTGCTAGTCTCAGAGTCGATGTGTAACGTAGTAAGGCTGGCTAGTTCTTGTTCATCAGCTGTTGGTTGCCGGTTTTGGGATCCTTCCATTTCCACATTTGCAACTGCGGCTGCTTCAACACCAAAGCTGAAATCTATAAAAATGAAAAGGAATATGGAGAGACACATAAGAAGTTCACTTGCACAAAAGTGATCCACAACAAAAATTAAAAATCTTCAATTGTTTGTAAAAAAAATCTATTTTCTAATGAAATATGGTCTCACTTTCAAATTTGCAGCTATCATACTGAAATGCATTAAAAGAATCTGAATGACTGTCAGAGCTGACAAGATCACTACTGCCTGCGCTGGCTGGAGATGTCCATTCTGAAGGCACACCAGGGTCATCAATAGGTCGCATGGAATTCTGTCGATTCAACAGATCTGGAAGATCTTTTGGAATCTCTAGACTCCCTGGGCTGCTTCCTCTCCTTGCAACAACCTGTTAAAATATATAGGAAAGTTTATATGAACAGTTTTTAATTTTCTTTTTATTGACCAATTAAAATAACATACAGTAAAATCAAAAATAAATTATAACTGATGTTATTATTAACCAATAAAAACAATCATGATAAAATGCATGAATTGTATGTGTCTTATAAATATTACTTCTAAACACACATAGAAACATATTACAGTAAATTAAGGTTTTTACTCTTTTGGGTTTGCCAGCATATTCCTTAATTGCAAAGTTCCTCAATAACTCATTCAGCCTGTTTCTAAACGTTTTCAAGTGTCAGCCCCACATCTACCCTTACGTAAATTATTAGGAGTATCTTACAACCTCCTGCATCAAGACGTGCTTCCTCCCTAATACAGAAGAATAACTTAATGAAAGCTGGCCATTTAACTAAATACATAGTTCTAGTTTGCTGTCCACTTGATGTTTCCAAAACATTGTCTGCAAAGTGTTGCTTTCACTTTCACTGCATAGCCAGTTTTTAATTTTAGGTATCAATCATCTATTACATGAAGAAATATCTAACTTTTGTGTAAAACATTTGTTTGGCTATATGTTCTTGTTGGCAGAATAAGAAAGATTAGCGTTCCACCCCATTCATTCCTGAACTGAAGAAGGCATTCTATTGATACATGTTAACTAGAATCTCCTTATAAGTGTACTCTACTAAGGGTGCTGTATATCCCATTAGCCTTTTAAACATGCACGTGCAGCTGAAAAGACAATAACTAGCTCTTATACCCCATCCATCCAACACCCAACCCGCTATATGCTAACACAAGGTCATGGGGGTCAATATATAAATATACCAAACAGTTTCTACCTGCTCCTTGAGTGCCAACATTTTTCTCTGAGTTGCTCCTGGTATTTCTGTAAATTCTTTTTTTGTTTTAAACTAGTGATTTGTTATGTTCATACTGTATACCCAACAGTGATCAAAAAGCATTTATTGACTTACAGGAGCTATAGAGCTGCTTTCTCGTCAGTCATTTTTTCTTGCTTCCTTTCTGTTGAGAAAATCTATTCTATTTGATACTACTTTAAATTTTTTGGCACTAACTTAGCCTGTACTGCATAAAGTATACTTTTAAATATTTTTGCTCCACAATAATCACTACAATTTGAAGACTATTCTAATGTATATTAAGATTTTTTTTGTACTACTTAAAATTTTCTTTAATTAAAAACTAAAAATCATACATTTACTTTCCACAACACCGTAAGGCTTAACGTCTTAACGACAGCATCCTGATAGTTGTATGAATGCTAATTCCGGTGCTTAACTGATTGTTGGGTTTTCTCAGCTCATAGTTCAGCAAGTCGTCTTCTTCTTCTTTCGGCTGTTCCCGTTAGGGGTTGCCACAGCGGATCATCTCCTTCCATACCTTTCTGTCCTCTGCATTTTGTTCTGTTACACCCATCAACTGCATGTCCTCTCTCACCACATCCTTAAACCTTCGCTTAGGCCTACCTCTTTTCCTCTTCCCTGGCAGCTCTAACCTTAGCATCCTTCTTCCAACATACCCAGCATCTCTCCTCTGCACCAATGTTCCCTCTAAGCTGAGTGCGTGAGCGATCGCTCACACGAATTCAGAGCATCGCTCATACTTCCCGCACGATTGCTCATTCCGACGGCGTCGCTTGTACTTATTGCGAAAATTGGTGCTCAGAAATTTTTGGCTTAAACAAAATGTCGCTCATAAACAATGTTTTTTGCTCACTATATGCTACTCCTTAGAGGGAACATTGCTCTGCACATGTCCAAACCAACACAATCTCACCTCTCTGACTTTGTCTCCCAACCGTCCAACTTGAGCCGACCCTCTAATATCCTCATTTCTAATCCTGTCCATCCTGGTCACCCCCAGTGCAAATCTTAGCATCTTTAACTCTGCTCCTCCAGCTTTGACTCCTGCTTTCTGGTCAGAGCCACCTTCTCCAACCCATTTAACATAGCTGGTCTCACTACCGTCCTGTAGACCTTCCCTTTCACTCTTGCTGATACCTGTCTGTCACAAATTACTCCTGAAACTCTTTTCCATCTATTCCACCCTCACCCTGCCAGCACTCTCTTCTTCACCTCTCTTCCACAATCCCCATTACTCTGTACTGTTGATCCCAAGCATTTGAACTCATCCACCTTCGCCAACTCTACTCCCTGCATCCTCCCCATTCCATTGACCTCCCTCTCTTTTACACACATGTAGTCTGTCTTGTTCCTACTGGCCTTCATTCCTCTCTACTCTAGAGCATTTCTCCACCTCTCCATAGTCTCCTCAACCAGCTCCCTTCCCTACTATCGCTACAGATCACAATGTCATCAGCAAACATCATAGTCCACGGGGACTCCTGTCTAATCTCGTCTGTCAGCCTGTACATCACCATTGCAAATAAGGGTTTAGATGTAATCCCACCTCCACGTTGAATGCATCCGTCGCTCCTACCGCAGACCTCACAAATGTCACACTTCCCTCATACATATCCTGTACAACTCTTAAGTACTTCTCTGCCACGCCAGACTTCCTCATACAATACCACATCTCCTCTCGAGGCACCCTGTCATATGCTTAGTCTAGGTCCACAAAGATGCAATGCAATTCCTTCTGGTCTTCTATAAACTTCTTCATCAACATCTCAGAGCAGACATTGTATCTGTGGTGCTCTTTCTTGGCATGAAACCATACTGCTGCTCACTAATCATCACCTCACTTCTTAACCTAGCTTCCACTACTCTTTCCCATAATTTCATGCTGTGGCTCATCAATTTTATTCCCCTGCAGTTACTACAGTCCTGCACATCTCCCTTATTCTTAAATATCGGCACAAGTACACTTCTTCTCCACTCCTCAGGTATCCTCTCACTTTCCAAAATTCCATTAAACAATCTGGTTAAAAACTCCACTGCCACCTCTCCTAAACACCTCCATGCTTCCACAGGTATGTCATCTGGACCAATGGCTTTTCCATTCTTCATCCTCTTCATCGCTGTCCTTACTTCCTCTTTGCTAATCCGTTGCACTTCCTGATTCACTATCTCCACATCATCCAACCTCTTCTCTCTCTCGTTCTCTTCATTCATCGGCCTCTCAAAGTACTCTTTCCATCTGCTCAACACACTCTCCTCACTTGTGAGTATGTTTCCATCTTTATCCTTTATTATTCCTAACCTGCTGCACATCTTTCCCAGCTCGGTCCCTCTGTCTAGCCAATCGGTGCCTTTTCTTTAGCCTTCACCAACTCTCTCTTCACCTTGCACCTTATCTCCTTGTACTCTTGTCTACTATCTGCATCTCTCCGACTATCCCACTTCTTCTTTGCCATCCTCTTCCTCTGTATACTCTCCTGTACTTCCCCATTCCACCACCAGGTTTCCTTTTCCTCTTTCCAGATGTCGTGCCAAGCACCCTTCTTGCTGTCAGCCTTACTACATCTGCTTTCGTTACCCAGCTGTCTGATAACTCTTCACTGCCATCCAGTGCCTGTCTCACCTCCTCCCTAAACTCAACCTTGCAGTCTTCCTTTTTCAAATTCCACCACTTGATCCTTGGCTCTGCCCTCACTCTCTTCCTCTTTTTGATCTCCAACGTCATCCTACAGACCACCATCCTATGCTGCTTAACTACACTTTCTCCTGCCACCACTTTGCAGTCTTCAATCTCCTTCAGATTTGACTGCATAGGATGTAATCTACCTGTGTGCATCTTCCTCTACTCTTGTACATAACCCTATGTTCCTTCCTCTTCTTAAAATATGTATTCACCACAGTCATGCCCATCCTTTTGGCCAAATCCACTATCCTCTGACCTTCTTCATTCCTCTCCTTGACACCATACCTATACATCACCTCCTCATCTCCACTGTTCCCTTCACCAACATGCTCACTGAAATCCGCTCCAATCGCCACTTTCTGTCCCTTGGGTACACTGTTCATCACTTCATCCAACTCACTTCAAAAATCTTCTCTCTTATCCATCGCACACCCAACTTGCAAGGCATATGCACGAAAAACATTCATCATCACACCTCCAATTTCCAGCTTCATAATCATTACTCTGACACTCTTTTCACCTCCAAAACACTCTTGACATACTGTTCCTCCAGAATAACTCCTACCCCATTTCTCCTCCCATCCACACCATTATAGAACAATTTGAATCCACCTCCAGTCCACCTGGACTTACTCCACTTCCATTTAGTCTCTTGAACGCACAATATATCAACCTTCCTTCTCTCCATCATATCTGCTAACTCTCTCCCCTTACCGGTCATACTGCCAACATTCAAAGTTCCTACCCTCAGTTCCACTCTCTTTATTTTCCTCCTCTCCTGCTGCCTCTGGACACATCTCCCCCCTCTTCTTCTCCTTCTTTGACCAACAGTAGCCCAATTTCCGCCATTACCCTGTTGACTAACAGTACTGGTGGCAGTCGTTGTTAACCCAAGGCTTCATACTTGAGTAAGTAAAGTTGCTTTTTTCATACCGCTTTAATATGATTATAGTTAATACGATCATTTGTTGAGATACAAAAAAATACTCCCATTGTCATTCTGTCATTTTAGCTCGTTTCTATTAAATCCAAATACCTCCACTAAAATTCAATTCATCTACCTGTGGAAGAAAATATAGGCCAAAATACTGATTATCAAGTGCCGATGATTTACTAATACCTGCAAGCAAGGGGCAGTTGCATTTCTCAATACCACTTGCAAAGTACATTACAAGGCAAATCATTTTTATATCCAGAGTTTGGACTGACTCACCTCAAGCCACATCACCTCGTACACACTTCTGATGGACAAAATAGCTATTCATATATATTTTATTACACTTATACAAGTCTAAAGGCTGGAAACTCCTCCTATAGAGAAGGGTAAAGTATATAAAGTCGAACCATTGCCAAACTATTTTGTTAATTACTGGCACTGCCAAATATAACATATTCACACTCACTTAATGCAATTCAAGGTGACAGCAGATACAATCCCAGAGATATCAGGAGTATCATAGGAACAACCCAGGATACGAAAAAGTCCATCGCAGGGCCAAAAAAAAAAATACAGTTCTCTGTAAGAGTTGTAACATCCCCTACCATATAAAAACTCAACTTTCTGATGAAATGCATTTCCAGTGTGCATTTATTGGCCACAGAATTTCACTTATGTGACAAAAATGTTATCAACATGTGCTGTACTGAATGTCACATTCAAGTCAGGAATCACTTACATTTGTGTTCTTGCTGCGTAATCGCTCTGCTATAAACTCATCCATCAGGTCACTAATGTTGGGATTGCTGTTGCCAACATCAGTGGAAACTGGACGACTCTTTTGATTCAAATCCTCTTTACTGGCTACAGTTAAATAAAGAAATATTATTAGTCTAAAATTTTGAGATTACTGCAGATGAAACTGTAAACATCACTTTTAATGATGTATAACATAATAGCTAATGTTTTCCTGATATTTAAGTCAGATATTCCTTGCTTTATTAAAAAAAAAAGAGCTTTCTGAAAATGTTTATATTATCAAGGTTTTTTGCTCTAAAACTACTGTAATTATGTGGTTCTTTGTTGATGCATTAATTATAAAGTGGCTTAGGACATATAACAAAGGGATGAAGTAATAATTATAAAATAATTTGTTGGCTTACTATGACTAAAAGCTGAAACTTATAAAAGTAGGTATTTTGTATTAAATCTTGAACACTATATTGTACATAGCAGCTTTTAAAAGTTTTACTTTTGCTCATTCCTAAATGGAAAAGCATTCTTGACAGCCATTACGAAGTACTAATTTTGCAGACGTCTAGTGAATGTCAGTGTAAAGAGACACAAATGTCAGGAAAACAACATTTATATTTAGTAATCATTACATCAAACATTTTAGCAGCAACACCTGTGTTTGAGATAAAGGCCACAATCATTTGTTGCTAGTAAGCAATGCAGGAGATACTCACAAAAGCATGCAGCCACAGGAAATTCACCAATTCATTTTGCTTTAGTTATTAAGCATTAGTAAAGGTGTAACCGTGCCATAGCAGCATATTTTGTGAACAAAATATTTTGTTAGAATTCATTTTTCAGTATGTTTGTTATCCATAGGTTTAAGTTGACATTTTAAACAGCTGTGAGAAATGATTTACTCCACCCAGAAAAAAAAGACCAACATATTTTGACACCCAAAGCTATTTCCACCCTTTTTTCTTTTTCTATAATAAGCATAGATTTTTGGTGTTATATCTACGCTGAACTTAGATGTTGTTTATTTGCATAAATGAAACTGTCTGTCTTTTTAAACAAGCTGCATGGTGGTGATCAGTTCAGGAAATGCATGATGTATAGCCTCGCAGCTACGAAATGTACTCAAAACAACAAACTGGGAGGCTTAATTCCTACATCTACTTTAAATGTGGCAGTATTCGGAGTTCCAACATTAACCACATCACTGCATTCAAAAAAAGTGCCTTACACTACATCAATCGTTTGGGGTTGGGCTATTTTTATTCATTTTAAATAACTATACAATATGTAAATATTGACTGATTCAAGCAAATTATACGTTTTTAATTATCTGTGATAAAAGAAGTAACACTTCCTTCATAATTCATAGGACTGGAACACTAAACTTGAATTGTTCACATTCAAGAGGCTCAAAATAAACAAACTGTACAAAAATATTGATAAATGTGCAAGACAAATTTAACAGAGACAAATACTGCCCTCTGGTGGATACAAAAACAACTGCAGCTATTATAATAAAACCTACTTTTTAATAATGTGAGCTATTTATAACTAGAAAACAGGCTATACTGAATAGCACTCTGAAATAAAACCGGTTTTATTTATTATAATTTGTAAGTTTTATAGAAAATACTGAAGTTAACATTTAGAACATCCAGACTATATGAAAATATTACATCTGTGTGAATGCCTATACTTTTATGTAAAACAAAATGTAATTGGCTTTGCACATATTTTGGGACTTAAAAGTAATCACCAAGTAAGATCTAATGTTGTGCAATTAACAAAAAACATGCACAGATTAAATGTACTATTTTAACGGCCAATCAACTTAAAAGAACAATTTTAATATGAAAAACTTACAAAAACAATTTAAAATATCATTATTTCTAAACTATTAAATGTCATTTTTATGCCTTCACTGAACACAATGGAAATATGTGGAAAGGAAAGCTGAAAAATAGTAATTTGTAATCTCTAGACAGATGCTACCCTTTGCAAACATAATTAGGAAAGATAACTTTAATTAGTAAATTTAAACTTGTAACGGTTATTTCTTCTTATAAGAAAAATGTAAAAAAAAAAAATTGCTTCCCCCTCAATGTGAGGGTATATTCAGTCTACAGAATAAAACACCTGAAGTATTAAGAGACTACACGGTCCAGCTCATAACCATTGTTTTAGTTGTTAAAAGAGATTTTTATTTGGTTTTTTTTTCCAGGATGCTAGGGTGGAGGCAGGCTGGGAGGGAAATGTGAGCTGATCAAAAGGGCACATGCAGCATCCAAAAGAGAAGAAAAGCAGAGATTAAATCCCAAAGAGCTAAGGGATCTTCCTAGGGTTTTTTTTTTGGGGAGGGCTTGGCTTTGATTGCACTACAAATGAAAAGATAAAATAAGTAAGCTTTTTCATTTGCATTCAGCACAAAAGAAAAACAAAAACATAACAAAAAACAGGCACTTTGTCTTCGATTTGTGCTTAGTGCACTGTTTAGTGCTCACCTGGTGCTCTCCTTCCAAAATAGCCCAATACATGACTGTACAGATCCCTCAGTGGCGCCTCTGCTGGCACTTTGTTCTGCCGCTGTGGGGAAACATTTGCCTTTGGCTTGGAGAGAGCATGTACGACAGATTTATAGACACCCCCAGGGAGCTGTGTTGCTGCAGCCCAGGTTCGTGCACTTTTGTGGACCTCACAAGGCTATTTATTGAATCATCTTCTTCTAACTGACTCCCTAACACGATTCCCCCAGCTACATCTTTCTCTCTTTCACAAAGTGGTGGTACAGGACTAACAGGCTTAGACAGACTGGATCTGGTGGTTTCATGTACTGGCATACTATATCCACTACTTGTACCACTAAAGCCACCTAGCCTCTTTAGTCGTGCTTTCCATGGTGCTTCTTTGGGTTCTAGAGGATTATGAAATTGAACAGATTCAGTTGAAGGTCTAAAACTTACATGGACACCAGCATGTCTTTTCTTGCCCACAACACGAATTAATCTAGGTTTGGGAACTGCGGTGGAAGATGTGTGCTTAGAAAGAGCATTTGTGCTTAGTGGTTTAGGTGACTCAAAAGCTATAAATGAACTGTGCTCTTGTTTTTGCGCATGCATTGCTTGTATTTTCTCTGACTGATATTTTCCAACTTCTGATCTACCCTTTTCTAACTCTGCTACAAAAACTTCTTCAGTAGCTACTTGTCTACATAATATTTTATTTTTATTTCCATCATTTAGACCACCTTCTACTGCTTCTCCGGCTGCTCCGTGGATAAGCAGCTCCTTATGTTGTTCATTAGACCATGTTAATTGGTCATCCTTATCTGATGAATTGATATATTGACAAAAATTAGGAAATATTAGGCCTGCATCTTTGTCCACTGGGTAAGGAGGCATGCCATGTACAATTTCTTCATTACTCATTTTATCCAATTTTGGCATTATTATCTGATCAAGATTATTTGATGCCTCATCCAAACTAAGAGGCATTTCTTTCAGTTTAAGCTCAACCCTATCAATCCCATCTCCTTTCTCCTTTAAATATTCTCTCAGAGATGACAGCAAGTCTTCTTCCCCTATAAAATCTTCCGAGTAACTTAGCTGAGAATCTGGTTGAATTTGCTCTGACGGCCCTATAAGTTGACAAAGGTGGTCATAGATGCTATCCCCAACTTCCAAAGAGGACTCTCTACTGTTCGGGTTACTCTCCGTAGACATAAACCACTGGGGGAACTCACAAGATCTTTGTGAGCTGGAAATGCCATGGGATGTCCCGTCAAGTACAGGAAGAGCACCTTTAACCCGTTCTGCAATGAATGGTTCCATGATGTCAGAGGTACTGCTACTCCGAGGCAATGGCTGTTCCTCTCCAATTGTTGCAAACACCTCAGAAGGAGGCATCTCTTCACTCTGAGAAAAGTGCCTCATTCGTGGAGCACGGGGTATTACCTGAGGATCCTCAATATCTGATCAAAGACAAAAGAACATAAACTCATAAGAAACTAGCAAAACAGTACACAAAAACATTTACAAGCTGCATGCAACTTTGTAACTTCACAAAACCATTTCAAAAAGGAAATAAACGTTCCTATAAGAGGCTGTTTAATATTCGTGCTACCACATTGACAATAGGTTCCTCTCCTAAGGCAACACGGAAAGAAAATCCCATCATTAGAAAAGCAGGTTTTACATCCCAATTTTTTTTCCCTTTTTAATCGTAATCATTAAAAATTTTCCCCTTAAAGATCACTTTTTAGTATGCAACAACTAGTTTAAAGCTCTGTAACTTAATGCTAAATGGCATCTGATTGTTAAAGACCTTAAATCATTATAGAGTCAGGCATAAATAAGAAAGAGGTGTATAAGATTGTATTCTGACATGTTTATAGGAGCCGACAGCCGAGTATGTAGACTTCTCTTGGAGGAATGTCAGACATTTTACACTCTAGCCAACTATAGCTGGCAAATACAGTAGCTACAACTCGGAACATATGCTCTCTTTTTTCCTTTGTATAGCTTTACAATTTTGTATTTATATTATGTTATCTTTAACTTTGCATTTATGTTATATTTAAAATATAATTAACTGAAGACAGTTGAAAGTTTTCCTTTTAAACTGAAGACCTCTGAACTCTAGTTTAATTTTTCATATTTAAACCAGATGTGCATTTTTGACTCTTCAAAGAACCAAATACAAGTTAATTATAAATGACTACATAGCTGAAATAAGGCACTGGTTTGACTAACATATTTCTGATCAACAACAGATAAAAATAATGTGATTTAATGTGATCACCAAGCAGACAGGTTTGGGACCTGTCACTGTCTGTAACTGAAGTTAAACTTCCTAATTAGTACACTAGCACCATAAATTGCTCCATAATGATGGTCAACCCAGGCATACTGCAGGATTCTCTGTAGAGCACTTACTCCACTTATTGTTCACTTTTGACTGTTTGGTCAGACACAATGCTAGCTTCATGATTAAATATATCACCAATATTTCAAGACCTGATTACTGGCAATAATGGGGCCACTTATAGAGAAGAGACTTTCATTCGGACAGTGTTTCCAGAAAAACAATCTTTATCTTAATGTCTTTAAAATCAAGGAACTGGTCACAGACCTAAAAGAGGAGGAGGCAGATTTGAATCTGCATCAGTGGAGAGATGCTATAGAGTGTGTCCGCAGATTTGAATCACTTTGAGTCACTATCATCATCAACATGAAACTGATTAATTATTAGTTAAACAATGTGCTAACTCATACAACTGAGAGCGGCCTGGTCACTTCTGTCAATACAAACTAACCAGCTTCTAGAAATGCACTGTACTGTCTTATCCTCACGGGCTGTATTATATCATAGCACCAGCTAAGCTCAGGATTGCAAAGTACAAAAAAGGGTTGTGAAATCACCTCTAAAGCTGCTTTTCTTTCTCCTCCATTCTAACATATGGTGCAGAATTATTACCACTACTTAATAGCCACTCACACTGACAACTGCATGATTGTTTTTTTGAGTATGTCACTTAATGTTGTATGTAACGTATGATGTTAAATTCACTTTCTCTGTCATATTCATCTCCAGTTGTAAGTACTGCACTACTGGCACTGGTCTATTGGGGACACACAAGAAAGAATTTTACTGTACTGTGTACGAATGACAATAAAATTGAACTTGACTTGAAAACGTTCTACAGGAAAATCTAGCAGTAATGCTAATCATATTTAGAGGCACTATGGTCTGTACTGCATTATTAGGCACAATATTGAGCCTGCTCATTTTTTATTTATAATGTCCCTTTCATTGCAGATAATAACAGCTTAATTGGAGAAAAAGCCATAAATTATATTAAGCTTTGCACTAATCATTAAATCAACTATTTATGCGTTTTTGGGCACCACTTGTACATTTCCAGTGCTAACTACACACTGCCAGATGCTATCAGTGTAAAGTTACCCCAGCATGGTGAAGTTGCTATTGATTTGTTACATAAAACTAAATGTTTCTACACATGGAACAAATAGCTTTTTCACACAATGCATTTATAATTATTTTTGCAAACTAGCAATTTTCATACAGTAATTTACAACAGGGTCATTGCCACAAAAACATGATTAATGCACTTAAGAGACAAGTGCTTTTTTAAAATACATCTGTCTATTACAAAACAAAATTCTGAGACGAGACTATTTCCAAGAGATTTTTTCATGTCTCACAAGAAGAGATTTTAGTCCTGAGATTTTTTCAAGTCACACCCTCCACTCAACCATATTCAACCAAGTACACGGTCCTCTCACCTCTCATTTGTGTGAATGCTCTTGACAGACACAGTACCTGCTCTCTCAGTTCTTACAAATTTTTACGTTTTCCTCACTTTAAAATCCCTATGTCCAAATCTTATTGAAGAATTTCATCCTGAAGGGTTACAACTGAAGAAATGAGTACACATGCAATCCCAGCACGGAGAAACGATGAAGTCAAATGAATTAATGCGAAAACTGTCGCTCGGTTACATAGCAAATTGGTTAAATGCGTATCAACAGACTATGCTGAAACAGTTGATGGTGATCGTGCGGAAGTTGAAAACATCAACTTACATTATCCCGTAGAATGTCTACAACAATTAACATCATCCGGTCTTTCACTGCACGAATTACTGTTGAAAGGAGGATGTATCCAAGAAAGGTAATGCAGTACATCTTCCACGGATAACATTAGATACCAAAGGAGATCTTGATATGCCATTTGTATTAAAACGTTGACAGTTTCCTGTTACAATAGCCTTTGCAAAGAAAATTAACAAATCAGAGACAAACATTCGAAAAAGTCAGTTTATTTATTAGAGAGAAAGAAACAAAATTCACTCACGGGCAGTTACAGTGGTGTGAAAAACTATTTGCCCTCTTCCTGATTTCTTATTCTTTTGCATGTTTGTCACACAAAATGTTTCTGATCATCAAACACATTTAACCATTAGTCAAATATAACACAAGTAAACACAAAATGCAGTTTTTAAATGATGGTTTTTATTATTTAGGGAGAAAAAAAAATCCAAACCTACATGGCCCTGTGTGAAAAAGTAATTGCTCCCTGAACCTAATAACTGGTTGGGCCACCCTTGGCAGCAATAACTGCAATCAAGCGTTTGCGATAACTTGCAATGAGTCTTTTACAGCGCTCTGGAGGAATTTTGGCCCACTCATCTTTGCAGAATTGTTGTAAATCAGCTTTATTTGAGGGTTTTCTAGCATGAACCGCCTTTTTAAGGTCATGCCATAGCATCTCAATTGGATTCAGGTCAGGACTTTGACTAGGCCACTCCAAAGTCTTCATTTTGTTTCTCTTCAGCCATTCAGAGGTGGATTTGCTGGTGTGTTTTGGGTCATTGTCCTGTTGCAGCACCCAAGATCACTTCAGCTTGAGTTGACGAACAGATGGCCGGACATTCTCCTTCAGGATTTTTTGGTAGACAGTAGAATTCATGGTTCCATCTATCACAGCAAGCCTTCCAGGTCCTGAAGCAGCAAAACAACCCCAGACCATCACACTACCACCACCATATTTTACTGTTGGTATGATGTTCTTTTTCTGAAATGCTGTGTTCCTTTTACGCCAGATGTAACGGACATTTGCCTTCCAAAAAGTTCAACTTTTGTCTCATCAGTCCACAAGGTATTTTCCCAAAAGTCTTGGCAATCATTGAGATGTTTCTTAGCAAAATTGAGACGAGCCCTAATGTTCTTTTTGCTTAACAGTGGTTTGTGTCATGGAAATCTGCCATGCAGGCCGTTTTTGCCCAGTCTCTTTCTTATGGTGGAGTCGTGAACACTGACCTTAATTGAGGCAAGTGAGGCCTGCAGTTCTTTAGACGCTGTCCTGGGGTCTTTGTGACCTCTCGGATGAGTCGTCTCTGCGCTCTTGGGGTAATTTTGGTCGGCCGACCACTCCTGGGAAGGTTCACCACTGTTCCATGTTTATTCCATTTGTGGATAATGGCTCTCACTGTGGTTCGCTGGAGTCCCAAAGCTTTAGAAATGGCTTTATAACCTTTACCAGACTGATAGATCTCAAATACTTCTGTTCTCATTTGTTCCTGAATTTCTTTGGATCTTGGCATGATGTCTAGCTTTTGAGGTGCTTTTGGTCTACTTCTCTGTGTCAGGCAGCTCCTATTTAAGTGATTTCTTGATTGAAACAGGTGTGGCAGTAATCAGGCCTGGGGGTGGCTACAGAAATTGAACTCAGGTGTGATACACCACAGTTAGGTAACTTTTTCACACAGGGCTATGTAGGTTTGGATTTTTTTTCTCCCTAAATAATAAAAACTGCATTTTGTGTTTACTTGTGTTATACACACCTTGGATTAACATGTCCTTTTGGTCACATTATTTTCACTCTTTTCTAGGGGTACCATCATTTTTGTCCAGGCCTGTTTCATGAGTTTTTTTTTTTTTTAAATAATTCTGTTGAAGCATGGTTGAAAATCAATGTCTGACTTTCATTGGTTAAATTTCATAGAATTTTTATTTATTATTACTTTTGTCAGATTAAAGTTATTTCTGTGACCATTTTGAGTTTTTCTTTCATTGACTGAAGGGTAGCAACAATTTTGTCCACGTGTGTATTTGACTAATGGTTAAATGTGTTTGATGATCAGAAACATTTTGTATGACAAACATGCAAAAGAATAAGAAATCAGGAAGGGGGCAAATAGTTTTTCACACCACTGTATATGTTGCGTTGTCGTGATAAAAGTCCAAACACAGAATCAAAATTGAATGTGATACTGACTAAACTTTTATTCAAAAAATGGTTTTACTGAAATTTTACAGTGGTCCTCCCTGGAGTTTGCATGTTCTCCCCGTGTCTGCATGGGTTTCCTCCCACAGTCCAAAGATATGCAGGTTAGGTGCATTGGCGATTCTAAATTGTGCGCGCGTGCGTGTGTGTGTGTGTGTGTGTGTGTGTGCGCGCCCTGTGGTGGGCTGGCACACTGCCCGGGGTTTGTTTCCTGTCTTGCGCCCTGTGTTGGCTAGGATTGGCTCCAGCAGACCCCCCGTGACCCTGTAGTTAGGATATAGCGGGTTGGATAACAGATTGATGGAAATTTTACAGTAAAAGTGCAAGCTGAAAAAGTATTTGCATATTAGATAGATAGATAGATAGATAGATAGATAGATAGATAGATAGATAGATAGATAGATAGATAGATAGATAGATAGATAGATAGATAGATAGATTATTAATCCCAAGGGGAAATTCACAAATTCAGTCTTTTCTAGGGGTACCATCATTTTTGTCCAGGCCTGTTTCATGAGTTTATTTTTTTTAAATAATTCTGTTGAAGCATGGTTGAAAATCAATGTCAGACTTTCATTGGTTAAATTTCATAGAATTTTTATTTATTATTACTTTTGTCAGATTAAAGTTATTTCTGTGACCATTTTGAGTTTTTCTTTCATTGACTGAAGGGTACCAACAATTTTGTCCACGTGATAATATTAATATCAAAGCCAAACTGAACAAAATCATATATCACAACGAACGCAATATGAAACATAATTTACTTTCATTTTATTATGCTTTATTATTTTTTAATATGGTTAATCACTCGCTGTAATGTAAAATAGTTAGTTCTATCATGCATACACTATGTGACAATTCCCATGAAAATAATCTGTTTAAATTGTGCATCCGCATCCCTATCTGCGAGCGGCAGAAACGCAAAATGGCTAGCATATAGTGCTGGCCCAGAGGATGGCGAGCAAAGCGTGTAGGAGGCAAAGCCCCCTAGTATTAAACATTTTAGAGGATATAAACTCAGCAAACTATAAATTCAAATTATGATTTTCTCCTGTTTTAGTCAGTATTATTTTTCATTATACTACCAAAGTACAATATTATCATTTTTAGGAGAAGTTTTGATTAGTCACATAGTGAAGCTGCCTCAAATGATCCAATAAATATCCTACGCTAGGGTAATTTCTGTTCTGGTTTCCTGCAGATTTTCGTTGCAGCCTGTCTTTTAAATAGAATGCTTAAATCGCCCACTGTGAAAGAGATTGGTTAACTGGTCTTCTTTATTTCTTTATAGAGTGTTTGCATTTCAAGGAAAAAAGTAAACTTTACTACTCTTCAATGTGAAATTTATATGCAGCTTGCAAGACTGAAGTCTTCACATGATATACTTAATTTAATTAGTTTTTTGAGATACAGTTTATCATAACAATATTAAGTACATCTCCAAAACCACAAAGCATACTGCAAAATTGATAAACAGTACAGAACATTTGCAGAGTACAACACCTAACAAAGAAATGACTCAGTTTGTAACACTGTGACAATGTGATTATAAACAGTTACTTATGTACTCCCTATGTGGCTCTTTCTTTTTTCAACTTTGTCACCTAACATTTCTTCCCAGGGCTGTTTGGTCCTACTCGGCCAATGTATGTGAACTACAATTAACCGCAAGGTAAAGCACGGTCACCAAAAGATTACCCCCAAAAGGTTTCTGTTGCTTTCTGCTGGAAAAGAAAAAGTCATCACCGACCATTCACAAAAAGCTACAGCAATGACAAGATATATTTCTTAACATTCAATTCCACCCGGGGGAGTAAATGCTAACATTAATTTTATTTTAATTTTTTTCATTTTTATTACTATTTAATTTAATATTGTTTCTTTGTATCAGTATACTGCTGCTGGATTATGTGAATTTCCCCTTGGGATTAATAAAGTATCTATCTATCTATCTATAAATTCAAATTAAATGGCAGGACATGCACCATACATTTTTCATGCTATTTGTGCACAAAATACTGGAGTCCATAAATAGTGCTAATTTTACAAAGCTTAAAACCTACAGATTGGGTATATGTAAGTAAAAGTTAGAGAAGCCGATACATTAAAGACTGTGGTAATAATATCCAAACTTTTACTTCATTTCAAACTTGTGTCTTTTGTATTACAGAAACCTGGAAAAATCTCTCAAATACTGATTAAAAGTAGAAATAAAGTAGAGATCCACTTCATATTTATAGATGTCACAATGGTATTGTACTAGAATATGAATGACATCAGAAATATTCAGGCACAAAATTCCACAAGCTCAAGCATACTTAAATGGCCCTGAATATAAAAAAGTAGACTCAGATTATCTTCTTGAAGCATGTTGTACCAGGTAAAGGAAGTGGACCTAAATAAAATAAAGTTAATTGTAGAGTTTGTACCCAGGTGAGTGAAAAGTTTTTAAATGTTCTCTAGTTAGCCAACTGGCACCACAATATATTTTGCTGATGTTATAACCAATTTTAACAACCTGACGAAAAGCAATAAATAATATTTGGGAACAGGCTACTGAGTGCAAGGATGCTGTGGACAACCTAAAGAAAGGTCTTGTTATCATAACTCATCCTGGCACAACCAAATTTATCATCTGTCATTTCAAAGCCCTTCTGATGTCATATGCTGGGCTTGCACTTGTGGCAATTGCTTATCAGAAAAGAACTATCTGAAAGTCATTTGGTCAGCAAAGAAATAACCCCATTCATGGAATAGATGTGATTCAAAGATGTAGTAGAACTTCAATGCGATTATCTTCAAGAATTCAAAGATATTACTGTGACAAACCTAGTGCATCTGATGGCTACACTTCACAGTTAAGATGGTATACAAGAATAGCTGTGGTAATGTTTTCCAGATTCATAGTCATATATTTGTGTAGTGTCGGGCAAGGTATTTGTAGCTGTAGCTCAAACCGTATGATCTGAACTGTCAATAAGCTTACAAGAAATAGCTCAAACACAAAAGGGACCATTTGTATGGCAAGAGTTGAGCAAAAACCTGAAGACAAAAAAAGAAGCCAAAACACATAAGGAGTGCTATACTTTCTTAGACGTAAGGGATAACTGTTTATTAGTGGTGTCAGAGGCGATAACACCAAAGTTCTCCTAATACAGTATTTCCACAACAGCGCTTTTCAGGGCACATTGAGAAAAGAGTCTGCAGACACTTATAAAAGTCATAGGGAAGACAACTTTTCAAAAGGTTGTGTGGGATCATCTGCAGTACAATAATCTACTAGAAAAACCAGCTGGACTGCTAAAATCCACAGCATTATTAGAGCTCAGTTAGATGATAGGAGAGACCATGATCAGGCATTTCTCAGTTACAGTAACAGTAGGAATGTGTTCCTTATGGTAGTATAGCTGTTTGGCTGAACCACTGTTGTGGAGGGATGCCAACTATCAGTACATCTGTTAAACTCCAAGACAATATTTTTTTTTTGCCCAGTGAGATAATGAAATGACAAGCATGATCACATTCACTGTTAAGATAACTACAGGGAATGGCACAAGCGGTTTTCTGAATTTCAGTTTTCCAACAATACTGTAGTGGACAATTCCATTTGTGTTAAAACTACTCTGCTGGTTCCAGGTAGGCAACTGGAGGGGAAGGACAATTTAGGCACATTTAGGTGAAGCTTTCAGATATCCCAACATATCAGAAGCTTAGAAACTTTCTCAATTATACATCTGTGAAAGAAAGGTGGTAGACAATTGAGCTGTTATATCACAAGACAAGTGAGCTAGCTATTCCAAATGAAAAGAGTAAAAAGGCCCACTTTGATCACCACCCTTTTTAACTGGATCCAGACCTCTATGGCCATTACTCTTGGGAAAAAGATATCTGACCATCTCATTTTTAACAGAAGACCGAGGGCTTGGTACTAAGTTCATTTGCGTTTTACCTATTTTACATAAAAATGTGTTCCATGACTCACACTTTGCCATCCAGAATTCTGACAGTAGTGACATTATCAACTAACAGTGACAATGACAAAACAGTCTGCAGGTTGGGAGGTTAACTCCTCAGTGGCAGCCACACAATATAATTAGATGTGTATTTAAAGGATAACTGGACAGAATTAAGCAACTTCACAATAATTTGATGAGGAGAAAAAAAATAAAAGACAGTAGCTTTACGTTCTTAGTAATACACGTTACCATTGAAATCTCATAGTTTTTCTACCACCCTAATTTGTTAAGAAGGCTCAATAGCACTTAGTTTTACAGAAGGTTGAGAAAGGACAATCTGTCTACCCAGATCACCACCTATGTCAACAAATACACAGTGAAAAAAGTATACTGAGTAGCTCTGTTAGTTTGTTATAGTAACTGTACCCTAAGGGGGCAATTAAATTGGTAAAGTACTTTACTGTAACCAAGCTTTTATTCATACAGTCAACTTACTTGACATGCAACCAAGACCATGAATCTACCATTCTGACCAGTTTGCATTAACAATCTGCAGCTCAGCTACATTTAACTGTAATATTGATAATATTTCTTTCTGATAAATGATTCATGTTTATAAACAGTAGATTCAGCAAGTATTCAGAACCCTTCACTTTCAGCATACTTTGTGTTGTAGAGTTTATGTAAAACTAGCAAAATACCCGCGCTTCGCAGGGGAGAAGTAGTGTGTTAAAGAAGTTATGAAAAAAGAAAAGGAAACATTTTAAAAATAACGTAACATGATTGTCAATGTAATTGTTTTGTGACTGTTATGAGTGTTGCTGTCATCAAGGATTTGATTATCATTATTTCATTCAATCAGGTTTCTCATCTTCGTTGTCAACCGTTGTAAAGATAACATGTTTCATTCATCGAAGTGTTCACTACCCAAATCGGTACTCGTGAATCTAAGATGTTGAACAGGCATTCCCGGTATTAAGTTGTGGATTTGCTCTGCGAATATTTAGCGGCAGCGGGTCTATGAACTTAATTTAAACATAAGCTTTACACCTTTCTTTCCTATTGATATGTCTACAAAGGCTTGTTCAGATTCAGATAGTTGTTCCTTTCTTACTGCATCAATAAACAGCTCGTCTTCCTCTTTATCTGAGACATCACACACTGCATGCATGGGTTTACCTTTCCCAGTCCTGCAAACTTAAGCAAAGTGGTTCAATTTACCACATTGTTTACACGGTCTTCCTTTAGCTGGACATTGACTTTTTCCACCATGTGCTTTGTTTCCCCAGTAGCTGCACTTATGAATATGCTTGTATGCGTCACTCGCTTCATATTGTTTTGCTGCCTTCTCAATTGTGTAATGCGTTTTTTGTTCAACGCTCTTTGGAGCTCTTGCTTGTTGTCTGCATACTGCCTTCAGTCAGTTCACATGAGCCGCTCGGAGTGCATGTATTGAAGGTTCTCAGCTGTGCTTGTGTTATCTCATGCGATCTTGCAATGTCCACGGCTTTATTTAATGTTAGCTCAGACCCAGCACTTAAAAGCTTTTCTCGCACTTTTGCAGAGTTTGTGCCAAACACTATTCTATCCCTGACCATCTCATCTTCATTTGCATAAACACAGTCCTTCACCAGCAATTTTAACTCCGTTACAAAGTGATCAAAAGTCTCGTTTATACCCTGCGTCTTCTCATTAAACTTGTATCTCACGAATATCGTATTCGTCTTAGGCATGACAAACGCCAGTGGCAGCGTGTCTATGAACTTAATTTAAACTTAAGCTTTACACCTTGCTTTCCTATTGATATGTCTACAAAGGCTTGTTCAGCTTCAGAGGGATGTTCCTTTCTTACTGCATCAATAAACAGCTCGTCTTCCTCTTTATCTGAAACATCACACACTGCATGCACGGGTTTACCTTTCCCAGTCCTGCAAACTTTAGCGAAGTGGTTCAATTTACCACATTTTTTACACTGTCTTCCTTTAGCTGGACATTGACTTTTTCCACCATGTGCTTCGTTTCTGCAGTAGCTGCACTTATGAATATGCTTGTATGCGTTACTCGCTTCATATTCTTTTGCTGCCTTCTCAATTGTGTAATGCGTTTTTTGATCAGCGCTCTTTGGAGCTCTTGCTTGTTGTCTGCGTACTGCGGTCACAATCAGTTCACGTGAGCCGCTCGGAGTACATGCATCAAAGGTTCTCAGCTGTGCTTGTGCTATCTCATGCGATCTTGCGATGTCCATGGCTTTATTTAATGTTAGCTAAGACCCGGCACTTAAGTTTCTCTCCTACTTTCGCTGAGTTTGTGCCAAACACTAGTCTATCCCAGACCATCTCATCTTCGTTTGCATAAGCACAGTCCTTTACCAGCGAATATTTAGCGGCAGCGTGTCTATTGGATTGCTGCTGATGGACGGCCTTATATGGGCAGGCACTCAATTATGTGGGAGGCATGGTGATGGGGGACGCAAATCCGTCTCACTCGGCGACCGAGCTGCAGGCTATGGTCGTATATATATACAGAAGTAGGATTCAGTTATGACCGTTATGCGTAGAATTTCAAAATGAAACCTGCTTAACTTTTGTAAGTAAGCTGTAAGGAATGAGCTTGCCAAATTTCATCCTTCTACCTACACGGGAAGTTGGAGAATTAGTGAGTCAGTGAGGGCTTTGCCTTTTATTAGTATAGATGGATAAATTTGTAATTTTTGCACATCAATCTACACTTAATAAGTCATACTAACAAAGTGAAAACAAATCAGAAAGGTATAAATACTTTCTGAAGCCACTGTATGATTTTTATATTTTTTAACTTCACAGTGTTGCATATTAACTGATGTTTATTAGGTGCATATGCATAAAATTTGAAATGCCCCTACCATGATTGCTATTCCTGTCTGTAGACATGGAACTAATTGGCTCCCAATGGATAATACAGTTGAAATTTGGAACACTTACTGTTCAAGGAAATTTGTCAGGAAAGTTTAGTTTTCATTGAGTTATCTCAAATACAGTGCCCTGTAGAACTTTTTTAAAATTCAAAATCTCCCCTTGAAAATCATTGGTGAATTTGTAAACTCTTCTATCCTAAAACAGGGAAATATTCTATGTGGCTTCAAGCAGGGATTGGTTTCCTGTTGCAAATCTACCCTGAGAGAGATCACTTCAACTTATATATTTTCTATACCAAATAAATTTTACTTAACTGGCAACTGCTTCTGTATAGCAACTCATTTCCTCTGCTTCTTAAGGTATGTTAACTGTTTATCCGTATATATAATTTGATACTACCCATATGTATGTTGTTCAAGTCAATATCCCGTATGTATGGTGTTCGCGTCAATACCCTGACTCAATACAAGTTAGAACAATGCAATGGGACTCTGTCTCTGTAGTTAGAACATAACGTGGCAACGCGGACGCAGAATTGCATGATTGGCTAAGAATGCTCGAATGCTTCAGTGACGCTGCTGGACGGCCGAGTATAGTAAGTCAGTGTTGGTTCGAGCAGATAACAGTAAGTTCGGTTGTTTTTTGGAACGTTGGTTTGGTGAGGTGTACTTTCCAGGACTAACATCGTCAACTGACTTAAACCCTTCGACCGCTCCGGAACTGTAAGTAATTTAGAACGTATCGCCATTTACTTGGTACGTCGAAATCTATCTTTAGGCAGTTCAGTTTTGGCATCCGTCCTTCTGACATCTATAGGCAAACTTAGTAATGACAGCTAAGTATTAACAATGGTCATTGTATAAATTTTAGCTGATCTCAGATCTAAAATGAACAAGTCAACATAATCATTACTCTGACTCTGTTTAGAGGCTTAAAATATGGTTTGTTTTAAAAATTTGTTTGCCAGAAAAAAATCAAATGAGGTGCACCGAAGAGCTGAGTTCACATCTTGCAGCCCCGTTTAAACAGGAAGCTCATCATTACATCGGCCGAAAAAGTCTACTTTAAGCAAATCATTTCAAGGACTTAAAAAAATAATTATTTGCAGAGAAAGTATGGATTTCACAAACTTAGAATTCGTAGCCCAATTCGATTGGGCTCCCAGTTGCTAGTTTAAATATAGAAGTGCAAAGGAATTATGCAGTGTCACTCTGCAAACAGAGTTAATGCTTCTCCCTGTTTACAGTACTGTATTTAAGTTACACTATATAAACTTCAAAAGAGCATTATCTGCACATTAAAATGATTTGTTATTTCGTGAACACCATAATTTATCAGCAAAATCTGCTCTACGTCATAGTTCACAGCAGCCATAAATTGTATGTTGGTACAAATTTTATATGTTTCAAACATGTTCTGTTCATGAAATAGGAACTACAGTTAGTCAAAGACCCTCCACAACCGAAAACTAAGAATAGGACATCAGTCAATGCCATTTTTACATCAGTCTAATTGGAATCCGTTTTCTATAAAAGATACTGAGCCACAGAAAGCTGATTTGGGGTGTGCTTTTAAAGTGCTATTAAGATGAGAGTATTAACTGCATTCTATGTTATTTCTGAATATGCCTCATTGTTAGAAAAATAAAACTGACTAAAAAAACGTAAAAGACTCCAACTTTCAAGTCAGTTAACTACGCTGTTGAACCCGCATGAATGTTACACCACCCACACATTTTCTAATTTGTTACTATTGTTCTTTTCACTGCTTTGTTTTGTAAGTTGTGTTTAATGCAGCGTTATTATAATGTACATCACCAATATCTTGGACTGTATTTGCACCAGCAGAAGCACCAACAAATGTGTTTTACTGCACTGGTATGACATTAATTTAATTGAACAGATCTTAAATCATTTGGCATTTCACATTTGAAAAGCACATTTTCACAAACATATACTTAAAATACATCCACAATAAATCTGAAGCAGCTTTAACCTGTGTTTCCCCACATGTTAATTAAGTCATGCTAATCTAGTACAAGTGTTTAGTTATAAGTTTTTTGAAATTGTCTCCAGTGAAGGAGTTTAGTTACTTACATTACATAGCAGATAGGCAGTATAGTCTATACATGCTTTTAATAAAAAAATCATTTAAATAAAATCTTCTTGCTGAGTATTATCTTAAATACTTCACAAAGAATGTGAAAGAAGATAACAAGTGTTTTAACAACGCATGAAAGTCTGAGATTAAGAACACCTAAGGTAACATTAGAGTTCTATAATAAAAGTCTACTGCATTTTTAAAACAAGAACTAACCTCATGCTATTAAATTTATAATTTTACCCTTGTTTTACTCTCCTTGTTTTCTAAGCAAACAAATCAAGGTAAATTAAAACTGTATGCTGTATATTTCTATCATTTGTTAAATAAATGATATATCATCTCAGTACACTTGTAATGAGTTACTTCAAAGATCTGCACACCATGACAGTTATTTCTCTTCAACAATTGCAGGAGGGGTAAACATGCGTCTATTTGCTAGAGATGGCAATGAACAAATGACTAAGAAATACAAATTATGAAGAAATATGCTTGTTCATGATTTATCATATGCTAGACTAAACCAGCTCAATCTACTACATGATTATTACTTATTTACACAGAGAATGTTTTCCAATGCCTTAATCACATACTGTCTGACTGCAGAAGCCCTAACATGGAAAACAATGATGCTAATGTTCTACACTGAAGCAGAAAGCAGCATGCCAACAAGGGGAAGTGCAGAAATAAGCAGATGTGGCACTACCTGACAGCTCATCGGCTAAGGGAGTGAGGACAGTATCAGGCAGGAGAGGGTGGATTGGATGGATCAAGACAGGAGCACTTTTAGCGCTGCGTATAAAGGCTGAAGACAGGACACTATCTCCAGTGGATCGGCTTCTCAAGGCTTTGCATAAAAGAAAAAGATAGAAAAAGAAAGGAACAGAACAGTGATAGCAATGAAAAGCTGCAAGTACTGGAAGAACTAAATAGGAAACCAAAGCAAAGCATAAAAAGATGCACAGTTTAAATTACCAGCTTGCAAAAAAATATTGTAAGTTTCTAAAAATCATCTTAAGCATTATACGTAAACACTTGTCTTACAAGATCAGTTTGGGCATATTTTTTAAAAGAGTGTCTAACATCCCAGTAAATTTTACAGATTTTATCAGACTTTCCAAAGTGCAGTTCCAAATCCCCATACACTAAAATGAGAATAAAGTTTTGTTCATATTAACTGTCAAGAACGTCAAACTTTGTATTTAGAATATAGTTAACTAGATGGTAGTTATCTTTCTTATTTAAAAAACCAAGACTGTTTTTATACTATACCAGGTCCAAGAACATCTTCCATCATGTTGGTTTTAATATTAGTCCCATCTATGTATTGTATTTTTAATAAATGAGCTTCATACATTTCTAATGGAAACAGGGCATTTAAGATGCTAGTCTTCACTTACCTTTAAGAGTTTCTTACACTGAATTTATTATTCTGTATTACTCTCAAGGCACGAAGGAGAATGTTACAGACAGCTCAAAGAAAAAGCTGTGCCAACTTTAAAATTTACTGATTGCACACATAAATTTAGCATTTAACAAGTATTTAGACTCAGTTGTAAGATAATTAAATTAGTTGTATTTCTTGTATATTACAGTGTAAAGCTGGAAGAATGTGATCACACACATCTAATTGCTCTTTTACAAGGTAAAAGATGAACATATAAACTTTAAAAAAAACAGGCAGTGTGTCTAGTGACTAAGCAGATCAGTTTAGGAGTGATAATGATATACATTACATATTTGGTCTGGTTTCAGTTCCAGACCAATAAGCATGTGAATGCCTTCTACTTTTAATGAAAGATGGATACAATATGAAGCTACTGAAAGTATAAGAGTTGCAGAGTAGGTTTTTAAAATACGTTTCATGGTATACGACTTCCTGGAAGTGTGGATCTTGAAATTATGGTATGTCAAGGAAAGTGTATTGCACTGGACTACAGCTCATTATTCCCTGCTATAGGCTAGAAATTTGTATTGAGTCTGTCTAAAGCAATGACTCTAATGTCATGTTCATTTATGATGGTTAAGTGTGGAAGCCCTACCTTTCATATATTGATGCAGAAACGTGTTAAAACACACTTAATTCCTGGAACAATCAAATGTTCTATTTTCAGTTCAGTTTCATCAGTATCCTGTTAGGCATTTTGAAGCTACTGAAATTAGACTACTCATTCCAGAATAAATTACATTTTTTTTCAGATGTGTACACAATAAAAGTGATCCCATAAATACATCAAAACTTTTCAGGACTTATTCACATTTGTCACGGGGAAAATCCCAATGTTTATATTAGAAATACTGTCAGTAAGAAGTTAGCATACACTTTAAAATTCACTCCATGATCACAGGTCAAAACTAGTTAATTCGACAATTTAATCAGCAGGAAGACTATTAGCAGAAATAAAAAAAAGACCTACTGATAAACACTTTTTTTGGGGTGGGGGGCAAATGTAGAATGGCAGGCAACGTTGCTGCACAAAGAAAATGGAGAATGGAAGTCAGAATGAGAGGAGACTGAAGAGAAAGATGAAGGTCAAGAAAGCAGAATTTATCTGACCAAATTTGGGCAGCTTTACTAGACCATGTCATAAACCATTATATAATCCTGAGTGAAGCTGGTCAAAGATTTCCACCAAGCATCAGCCCTTTCATGGTTGCCTCTTGCATCAGAACAACTAGAAATGAAAAAAGCTAAGTGAAAAATTTCTGAATACAAAGCAGTACGACAATATAAAAGTATTCTTACCACTACTGTATGGTTTTGATATATTATTGTAGAATAGTACTACAGAAGTAATGCATGTGGACATGACAAGCCATGTAAGTTGTAAAATACTGCATAAATTGTCACACTTTCTTAATGTTCACCTTTTTTCACAGTATGTCTGAAATCAAAATTAAAAAACATTAAAAAAAAAATGGTGGAAAGCTGAAACATTGGTGGAAAACGGAGCCCTTCTACTGCAGAGCAAAAGACAGCCCGTGGATACTGCTTGGATGAATAATGAAATGGCTGCATGAGATTTAGAATCAATTTCCTCTAGAGGATAGAGAAAATGATAGACCAGAGTCCTATATATGTAATCATTTAGGAAAATACAGCTTTTCTTTTATGCTACTCAAATATAGAACTTGTTTGATAGACCTCATCATTCCATATCTGTGCCTCTCCCTCCATATTCCCTTTTTCTTAAGACTAATAAAAGATTTTCTTTTCTGCTTGTAGATGGAAGGTTTATGATTTCCCTGCTGCAAGGCATGAAGGTAGTCTGTGGAGATATTTTACCTGCCAATCCAGGAGTTGTCATTCCATTGGATATTTCTCCCACTGCTTAGCAAGTAGGAACATTAAAAAAATGATATTGATGAAACTCTCTGATCTTGCAGTGAAAAGGCAGTGTCTGATTTACTGTACTGTTGAATGCTTACTTGGATTGTTTTTCAAGTATGTATAAAAGAAAGCAGTAAATAAGATAACAAACCAGAGCTTTGTTTTTATATTTGTGCCTATAGTTTTAAGAAAACTAGGCATTAACAATGCATCAGTATTGTTCCATTTTAAAGTACAATTAAACTGAGGACAGTGTGTCATTTTAAAATGGATTCTGTCAGGTTTATAGCTTCATATTTCACATAAAAAAGTTTCAATTGAAAGGCAATTGCTTTTAAAATTACATTAATTAATCATTTAAATAGCTGGTCTTTTTTCACTTCTCTTATTGCACATTCAGAAAACCCCTACAGTGTAACTTATATTTAGAAGACATTCACAAGTATTTGTATTTTGACTATAGCTTTAAATGCTTGTTGCTTCCTATTAATTTCCATTTTTCCTTTGTAGGCTTGCTCTCTTAATTGCATCCTAAAAATGAAAATTAACAACAAGCAGAGCAGATACCCAGGCAAACAACACCGAATGTTGAAAAGGCTGCAAGTACTTCAGCTTTATACCCACTAAAATGCTTATTAGTAAATAATGGATAAAATAACCAGAACATTTAGTGAAAATAATGAGAATGACAAAAATGTTTAAAAAAAAAAAAACACATTCAAAAAAATAAAAAACAACAAATAAATTTGTATAAAAACATTATCTAATACAAGTTTATTTTGCCATTTCTACATTAACCCCAAACACAGAAAATGAGGAAAATGTACAGCTTGCTTTATTTGACTAGGAGTCCAATTAAAAAATGAAGTTGATTTTAACAAAAAACCTCATGTATCCCCACAACGAAGTTTGAAAACAAGCAATTAACTCTTTTCTAAATTCACTAACTATAATATGTAAAGAAATAGATTATGCACTTGAAAGATTTGTGTTTCTCTTAATATATTTTTTTTTTTTGTTCAAAAGAGACGTACTATAGTAGTGAACACATTATTAAGTAACTAACATTCTCTACTCATATTTTTTCTGTTTTGCTTTCTACACTGTAGCGGATTAAAAGAAATTGCATTAAAACTAGATAATGACATCATACCACCCATCAGATCAACAAAAGTCATGAAAGGTAAAGTAGTTTCTCCTGAAACAACAAATATTGTGCATATATTAAAGAAAATGAACTACTTAGAGGCATGTTCAATGAGAAATTCTGAAAGGAAACAAACTTACCAACAGTTTTCTGCCTTACAATACTTCTTGCTTTCTCAGTCCCAGGAGATCCAGCAGTAGTGGCACTACGCTGTCTCATCAGGGCTTGTCCAGGCTGGTCTCGACTCCAACCTTTGGAAAAGGACTTATCCACAGAAAGCTTCTGTGATTCATATCCACCACCTATGCTTAGGACAAAAAATGCTTAAGTTGCTCTATCAGGAATTAACATGAAATACAAAATATGAAAAGTACAAAATTTAATAAAAAGAATTCTGCAAGCTTATTGTAGTGGTAAAAGACAATGCCTGAAAAAATTTTTAAACATGTGCTTGATTCACAAAATTAAGACTAAAGAGTCTAACCTTTTCCTTTGTGCTTCTTTAGTTTTTGTTCACTGAGTTTATCCAGAGGAAGATCTTGCAGATCTAGACTGTACAGATTCCTAGCCAACACTTTGGTCAAGGTCTCCATAGTTAATGACCACTCAGTCACAAGCTCTTCCCAAGAAGTCAGTGATGACAACACACCAAGCAAATCATCCCACAACTCCCTGGAGATGTATACATTCAGATTTCCTTTGATCCAGGCGACTATAAGTGTCTTTGTGTCAAAAAAAGAAAATAATTACAGTCTTAAAAGATTGCTTAAAATAAACTTAAACTCATAAGTACATGTGGTATTTTCCCATATAGAGACTGAATTCCATGCAAGATGAAAACAGTAACAAAATTAGTCACACAAACTGGAAAAGGGTAAATGTTTCAAATATTAGAGAGTTGAGAAATAATGTTTGCTTTATATATTGTGTATTAAAACATGTTTATTTCTAACAAAATGCTTACCTGAAAAATTGCTCCAGCAAGCCTCCCAGAGAGAGTCATAGACTTTTTCCCTGGGGGCATCACTGATGGTGTTTTTTTCATCACACATTCAGTTACTCTAAGTAACACCAACAAAATCTGCTCCCTTACAGGAAAAAACAAGAGATACGGTTTAATAATTTAAAAGTAAAAAGGATACTCATTGGTAATTTTGTTACTAGAAGCTTTAAATATAAGATTCTAAACAATAAAATGAAAATGCATTTTCAAAATGTATGAGAACAAAATATATGCCTGTAAAACTGTTTATTCATTTGATTATTAATTTATGATAATTTATGATATTATTGTATATATTCTCACAATAAGCTTTTTATTATAATCGCACTTTTACAAAAAAAATGTAGTCAGGAGAGCAACAGTGACTAAATTGCTGGTCTTTGATGTAGGCACTGTTAGAATGATGGGCAGTAGGAAAAGGGTGAAACATGTGACAAGTTTACTGTATATCAAGTATAGAGCTGATGGATTTCTGAACTTTAATTGCTCCCTGTGAACTGTGAGTGCAACATTCCCTTTAACAAATTCATCTGTTTAATTATGAATACAAGGGAAGGTTAAATTAAATAAACAATGCCAGTTTCTTCCAGTTGTGCAGAGTTACAGCCAAACAGGGACGTTTGCTTTCCCTACAAAGCCCCTATCCACCCTCACTCTCACATCTCTCTGCCTTTTCATCTATGAAGGGCTTAGACAGGCTCAAACACCTCATTTAACATGGCTTTAAATCATAAACTGAGCACAAGCAAGTTTTAAGCATGGCTCAAGATACTGGTTGCTCCTTACTTAGACAAATTCACATCTTTCCAGAACCTTTAAGAAATAAAAATGCACTTTTCTAAAATACAATTGAAACTTTAAATGCATATTTGTAAAAATGTAGTTCAGTTCACTACAATGAGATTTTTGGGATATTTTTAGATCTCACTTCATTTAGCTCTCTCTCTATTATAAAAAAAAAAATCCTGGGTTAAGATCACAGAAGACACTTAAAAGACCTGCAAGACGAATGACAATGGCCATGGAGTGTTTTGAGGGGACCTTAAACATGAGACTTTGTGCCAAGAGATTGACCCAGGACCGTCTCGCGATGACGAAAAACATTAGATTCTAGCAAGACACTGCCTACTTATAACCAATAAAGACCACGGGCAGCAAAACACTCAGTCGTGTCAATGCTTTGAGCACACACAGATCCAGGGCTCTCAGCGTATATAAAGCGTACAAGGACAATAAGTTATAAATGAAACGAAAAGAATAATCTAGGTGCATATTCAGAAAATAAGGAAAGTATTTATCAGCCCAGAACAAGTTGAATTGAAAAAAAGAGCATCCAATCGGGGTCAGAATTAAAAGACAGAGAGTAAAAGACAAAGTAGAACTTCATAAAGACGTTCACAAACATCGGCACTATACACACGAAGAGCAGGTTAGAGATTATGAAAGCAGTGGAATTCGAAAGGCTCCCAAAAAAAAAAAAACACGGTGCGCGATACACATGTGGAGAAAGTTAAAGAATATGAAAGTAGGAAAATTAGAAAGTATAAAAAAAAAGAAAGTAAAGATCGCAGGAGTGCAAACAAATGGAAATTATTACTCGAAAAAGGGAAAATAATCACCACAGACCAGGTGACATTTGGAAAAAAAAAAAAAAGCAGGACAAAGCGAGGTCAGAAAAAAAAAGACAGAATAGAAAACAAAGTAAAACGTCATAAAGAGGTTAAAAAACAAGGGGGCCAAACACATGCAGAGCAGGTAAGAGATAATGAAAATTGGAATTCAAAAGACTCAAAAAAAAAAATGTAGGCTCGAAACACATGCAGAGCAAGATACAGAATATGAAAGCAGAAAAAAACGACAGTGTCAAAACAAAGAAAGTAAACATCACATTAGCACAAAGAACAGGCCCGTACCTAAGAAATTCTGGGACCCAGGCAGCTGACAGAGATCGGGCCCCTTTCATGTTTCAAATATGTGCGTATATTTTAAAACGCCACTTATTTTTTAAAAAGGGCGGGCCCCTATCTAGCTCGGGCCCCTGACAAGTCTCACTTCCCGGGTCCTCCCTGCGTAGAGTTTGCATGTTCTATACGTGTCCAAACCCACGTGTCTTCATGGGTTTCCTCCCACATTCCAAAGACATGCCGGTTAGGTGGATTGGCGATTCTAAATTGGCCCTACAGTGTGCTTGGTGTGTGGGTGTGTTTGTGTGTGTCTTGCGGTGGGTTGGCACCCTGCCCAGGATTGGTTCCTGCCTTGTGCCCTGTGTTGGCTGGGATTGGCTCCAGCAGACCCCCGTGACCCTGTGTTCGGATTCAGCGGGGTGGAAAATGGATGGATGAATGGATACATTTTCACTAAATCTTTTTAAAAGAAACTTCACTGGACTGAGAAATTTTTTTTGTGTGTTTGACTCATGCTGGAAACTACTACTAAGAACAACTCAGTGTCTTCTCTATTTTGGGAATCTGGAAAAGATAGCTACAACATGTGTGTCGATCTTGGTTTAGCTTCATTATAATCATGTTTAGCTGCATATTACAAGTGAGTTGTTATGCTATTGCAGGGGAAGGGAAACCAGGGTAGTATTATCTATCTATCTTAACTTTGTACAAGTTTGGCTTCATTAATAAAGGAGCGTGATTCTCAGAGAATTAAAAAAAAAAGACACATAACAAAACACTATAACAACATCTTGGCTGGGTGGCCCATAAGCTTTGTAATGTTGTTAGTTATGTTGGCTGGGTTCTTTGAGCCACTGACTAGGTGCTAAATAAAACAAGGACCAACAAGTCAGGATACAGTACTTGCACAATGGCAGAAAGAGAATTATTAAGAGAGTCATTCTGTTGTATTAATCATTAATTAAATCATCAAAAAAAAAAGAATAATTCCAATAGGTTTTAGAGATAAAAACACTTATTCCTTTTACCTTGTCATTACTGTGGTAGAGGTTTACCTTTGCTTAAGTTGTTATTAAATTTATTAAAGAAATCTCAACTTTTTAGAAATTTTTTCTCCGTTACTTCTACTTTGTTGTTAATGAGCATAATTTATCTAGCGAGGAGAGCCTTAGTAGTTGTGCTGTGAAAGTCTTCTGTAAAAGGCATGTGATGCATGGCTCAGTAAACGGTAGAGGATAATTTCAGACACAGCCGATTTAGACTTTTCCTTCAAACATTAGATCATCTATAGTCATTTTCCTTGGTGATTGATTATTGCTAAAAAACTTTGCAGTTTTTCAGTTATGTAACAATATTCCAAATTGTTTATTTTGCTTAGGCCAGTTTCTGCGTTAAGAGTTTTAATTAATTTTTTCTAATCTTTAAGAATTCAGATAATTTGCTGTTCTTTGATGGACCGGTCTATACTCTTCACACTGATTAAAGATTACTGATGCCAAATTGAATGCATCAGAGGGAAAAAGCAAAACATGAATCTTTCTTTTCTTATTGAAATGAACAAAAAACAAATACAGTAACACACAATTCAGTCCAAAGTCCACTCACATGAACAATAGAGTGGTATATCTATTTTCATCCAAAAAATCCTTCAAACTAAAATGAAAACAAAGCAAAAAAATCAAGTCTAACAATACACATTCACTGCTCTGTATGCACTATCAGTGAGTAACTGGGAGCATTTGACCAATAAAAAACACCTGGCAAAGAAGAGAGGAGACATACAGCTTGATTTTATTTTAAACTAAAAAAAGGATTTATGCACTGAAAAATGACACCAATACCGTGTACCTCTGTCTCAGATTCATCTTTTTATATCAGAACCATACTGCATACAGCAAAAATAGCAATTTTAAATTCACAGTCCGATTCTTACCAGAGGCATCGTACATCTATGTACTACTAGAGTCTATCTAACAGAAGGATAGGAAAAACAACATTGCTCGATGGGCAAAGGATCATGGAGCAAAAACAAATAGTACACTCCTTCACAAGCAAAGTTCATCGCCTCAACCCAGAGCCACGACATGCAGTTCCACACAGCAATGGATGTTATCCTTAAAAGGACATGTCCTGTAAAACTGTTTATGTGTCAAGAAAAAAAAAAATCAAAACTCTACGCAGTTAAACAGCCAGCTAAAGACCCGTTTGTTTATGTTTCATTGTTCATGTATAACAAAATCATAATTAACTCAGTCAAGTAAACTTTTAGCATATACAAGTCCTCACCTATGGGTATTTCAGAAAGGGCACACTGTGATATAATAGCAAAATTAAAAAAGGGAAACAAACTAAAAGCTTGGAAAATCAATTAAGCATAAGCATTGTCTAATATCCCAACTTAGTCAAGAAATAAAATAAAATGTATATAAAATAAATTTATATTATTACAAACCGTGTGTTAATCATTAAACTTTATTATGTTCCTTAAAACAAGTTGCTTTGATTAAATTCATGTAGGTCTAATGACCAGTAAAGCAAAAGGAGAAAGGGGAGGAAAATAAAGTTGGAGCGTTGTGTAATTATTGTCGCTGACAGCAAAAACAGTAATTGACCGATTAATCCATTCTTCTCTCTCATATTTTTATAAAGTAACAAAGCAGCAACACACATAAAATTGCAAATTAGAATTACAACTGTCAAAGTGATGCTTCATTCAACAAAAGCTTCCTCTATGATAGTTAAATGCTATGCCCAACTCCTGCTTTGACAAGTAGCAGAAATTTAAATATACTTTAGACATCTCATCCTTGCAATCAATTACAGGGTCATCTGAACAAAATGCTGGCTGACAGTTTCAGTTTTTGTTTTCTCTATGGATTACAGTTTAATGGCTACATGTGCATTTAGGGCTTTTACCACTTATTTGATTCTCAAAGTTTCTTTACTGTCTGTCGTGGATACCGGCTACTAAATTGGGTACTGCACATTTTGTCTTAGTGCTCTCTCTTAATGTTGTAGTCCAGAAGAAAACCATCCGAAAGACTAACATTTACATTCCATGCTCCGAGACGAAATAACAACTCGTACTGCCTTTTACAGAGACACTCTATACAAGGGGTGCCCACACTTTTTCAGCTTGCGAGCTACTTTTAAAATGCCCAGGTCGAAATGATCTACCTTTAGATGAGTATACTTTATACATAAAATATATGTTGTACCTTGCATAACTGAATAACCTTTATGGCACAATAACAATTCAATACATTTATGGTCACTACAGTATTTGGATTTAATAATCGTCACGTGGGAAAAAGGCTGACTCGCATAAATAAGTAGAGCCGAATAATGCAGTCAAGGAGCTTTTGAATTCAGCCGAGTAAAAAATGACGGCTGTCCGATTAACTGCAATTTTAGTTCCCTCTCCTTTCTCTTTCTCAGATCGCTTTTCAGAAGGAAGTCATTTTCGTAGTTTTTATGAACAGTTCGAAAGTGCCTTTCCACATTTTTCTTCTTTGGAATAGCAATGATGTATTGGCAGATCAGACAAACGCACTTCGATTGTGACATTGTGAGAAAAAAAAATCTCTTCCAATTCCACATCCAGCCCATACCCTCCCCCAAACAATTTTTTTTAAATCCCTTCTTTAGTCGATATAAATTGGAAGGCTAACTAGATCACTTAGATAGACGGGGTTTTGCAGTAGCTCGCGCGTTTGATCATGCATGCGGGATGACCAGTGTGTTGGAAGAAAGGGGATCTCAGACTGGCCGCCTTGTATGTCAATTAAGTGGCAAATGCCATAGGTAAGGATATATGATAGACTAATGTTTAAAAAAAATTTTTTTGGAATGCAACGCGATCTATCTGCACTACCTTTTGCGATCTACCAGTCGATCGTGCTCGATGCACTGGGCAACCCTGCTCTATACACTGGGCAACCCTGCTCTATACACTTGTATGCTCCACTTTTATACGTCTCACCCATTCGTGCATCTTTTCTATGACACTTTATCATTCAATGTACTTTTTACAATTATAAAACATAATAACCCCTAGTACCATTAATAAGCAAAGCAATTTCAATAAGAATATTTAAAATGTAAATCGCTAAAGTAAAAATAGAGAAGATATTAAAAACGAACCATGTCTTCTGATCCATTGTCTCATGCATAACCAGGCTACGATAAATATTGAGGACTCGTTTACACATGTCAATGTGTTCCTCCAAAAGGAATTTTATATCATTAGCAGGTTCCAGAAGAAATACGTTAGAAGAATTTATGATGAAAACCTAAAACAAAATCAGAAAAAACGAAATCATATGTATGTGTATATATACTCATTGCTTTATTTATAGTACAATATACAGGGTGGGCCACCCCAGACCTTTTTTCTGTTTCTTGCTGCTCCTTTGGGAATACAGAATGATGAGAATATTACTGCTTCACAAATAACTAAGGTTTACTGCTAGGGGTGGACATTTTAAATATAAACTGAAGTTAATAAAAATCGGCTCATGTATACATTGTATGCTATACTTTTTATATTTTTTCTTTGGTCAGGATGGCATTTTCATGTTTTTTTTTTTTTACCATTACGGAACAATAATACAAAAAGGTTAATAAGTGTGTACCTAAAGAATTACAAACACATCCAGTACCATATTTACAGTCATGGCCGAAATTATAGGCACCCCTGGAATTTTCCCATAAAATGCACCATTTCTCCCAGAAAATTGTTGCAATTACAAATGTTTTAGTATACACATGTTTATTTCCGGGCGGCACGGTGGCGCAGTGGTAGCGCTGCTGCCTCGCAGTTAGGAGACCCGGGTTCGCTTCCCGGGTCCTCCCTGCGTGGAGTTTGCATGTTCTCCCCATGTCTGCGTGGGTTTCCTCCGGGCACTCCGGTTTCCTCCCACAATCCAAAGACATGCAGGTTAGGTGGATTGGCGATTCTAAATTGGCCTTGGTGTGTGGGTGTGTTTGTGCGTGTCCTGCGGTGGGTTGGCACCCTGCCCAGGATTGGTTCCTGCCTTGTGCCCTGTGTTGGCTGGGATTGGCTCCAGCAGACCCCCGTGACCCTATTCGGATTCAGCGGGTTAGAAAATGGATGGATGGATGGATGTTTATTTCCTTTATGTGCATTGGAACAACACAAAAAACAGAGAAAAAAAGGCAAATCTGACATCATTTCACACAGAACTCAATAACTGGGCTCGACAAAATTATTTGCGCCCTCAACTTAATATTTGGTTGCAGGCCCTTTGGAAAAAATAACTGAAATCAAGCACTTCCTATAACCATCAACAAGCTTGTTACACCTCTCAACTGGAATTTCTAACCACTCTTCTTTTGCAAACTGCTCAAGGTCTCTCAGATTTAAAGGGCGCCTTCTCCCAACAGCAATTTTGAGATCTCTATAAGTGTTCAATCGGATTTAGATCCGGACTCATTGCTGGCCACTACAGAACTCTCCAGCGCTTTGTCTTAAACCATTTCTGGGTGCTTTTAGAGGTATGTTTGGGGTCATTGTCCTGCTGGAACACCCATGACCTCTGACGCAGACCCAGCTTTCTGACACTGAGCCCTACATTGCCCCCCAATATCTTTTGGTAGTCTTCAGATTTCATGATGCCTTGCACACAGTCAAGGCATTCAGTGCCAGAGGCAGCAAAACATCCCCAAAACATCTTAGAATCTCCACCATGCTTGACTGTAGGTACTGTGTTCTTTTCTTCGTAGGCCTCATTCCGTTTTCTGTAAACAGTAGAATGATGAGCTTTACCAAAAAGCTCTACCATGGTCTCATCTGTCCACAAGACGTTCGCCCAGAAGGATTTTGGCTTCCTCAAGTACATTTTGGCAAACTCCAGTCTGACTTTTTTATGTTCCTGTGTCAGCAGTGAGGTCCTCCAGGCTCTCCTGCCATAGCTTTTCATTTCGTCCAGATGTCGATGGATAGTTCGGGCCGACACTGTTGCACCCTGAGTCTGCAGAACAGCTTGAATATGTTTTGAAGTTGATTGGGGCTGTTTATCCACCATTCGGACTATCCTTCGTTGCAGTATTTTATCAATTCTTCTCTTCCGTCCACGTCCAGGGAGATTAGCTGCAGTGTCATGTGTTAATTGCTTAAATTGTTTGAAGGTTGCCATTTTCAGACACAGGACTTGGTGAGCACTTTCACATAAGTTTTAATATATGCCCATTTAAGAGATGCTTATTCTTTCAATTAAGTCAGTCTTCAGCAGTGCATTCAAACTCTACATTAGTTTTGATCACTTCATTTTAATTTGACAAATCTGTGTCTCACATGCCATACCGATTTGAGAATGAATATATTGGCCTAGTTTTCTTACTAGCTTCATCTCAACTTGCCTTTTAGGAAGGCATTCAAGTTCAGGTTGTATTTGCTCAAGTAGTATTTTGTTGAAAGGTCAGGCTTCAGGTCATTGTTTAAGTTTAAACTATGCCATTAAATTTTTTAAAAATTTCTTTGTGTTGATTCAACACTAATTTTGTGACTAAGTGTATATTTATTTCATGATGTATGCATTTATTTTATGATTGCATGTTTTAATGTCAGATGCAATTAATCACAGTTAATTAGATAATTTTTTTTAATCGATTACCAGCCAATATATACACACATCTCAAATAGCCTGGGATTAAGAATAAACATAAAACAAAATGAAATAAAACCAAGACTTGCGCGGCAACACTGATACCCAATAAGTAGATAGAGATAAACATACCTGCAGAGTGGACTGTAAGCCCGCTGCCACATTATATTCCAAAAGTTCAGAGTCTGACACTTTATTGATTGCATCTTGGTATGAAGAGTTTCTTGTCCAGCTGGAAGACCTTGTATGCCCGGGTGCTTTAGTGGTTTTGTCCTACAATTTTTTAAACATATTGGTTACATACAAATGCAGACTCATAGCAAAGCATTAAAAATAAGTGTAATGTTATTATTAAAACTATGATGCACCATCTTTGTAAAAATGTTAAGGTACCGCATAACACCCTATGGTTATGGGAAAAGGTATGAGTGCAACAAGATAACAGCATTGAAGCACCCTTGTGTGAGTAATCTTTGTACTTTGCAGACAACAAGGTTTTTGCATTCATGTTTAATTACAGAAAAAAAGTAACTAGTTTTACAGTATATGGATTTTAAACTAAAATAGAGTCCTCTCTTGAGCACTCTCATCTATAGCTCACCCCACAGGTTTAGGGCTGGGGACTGAGATGGCCATGGCAGAAGCTTGATTTTGTGTTCCTTTAACCATTTTTGTGTTGAATTATTTTTTTCTCAGAATAAATTTACTTCAGTTAAAGGCTGGATTTCTCTCATCTTTTTTTAGTTTAAGGTAATCGACCAAATGGTGCTCTTCTGTAACATTTTTACCCATCATTCTCTGGAGTGCCAATAGTTGTGTAGGGGACTGTATATTATTTCTAATTGTTACATTAAAAGAAGACATTTTTTATTAAATATATCATTACTGTTTCTCCACCAGTACTAAAAATTATGTAAATGATGAAAATCTATCACTTTCCCAGGCAGCACATAATGCATTTCAAAATTTAAAGGGACTACATACCCATAACCCCCATTCCTTTGTCCCTGTTGCTATATCAAATTTCTGTAGGAAACACTGTATTATGCATGCTACGTTTATATCCACTACTTAAATTATACTTTGACGTATTTTTTATTGCTTGTCAACCAATTACATGTGCAGGTTATTAAAGTATTTGCCATCCAATAGCATAGCGTCTATAAGAAGTCAGAAATCTTTCTCTCTTCTTAGAATCTAATGAACAGCAGCAACCTTGACAACAAAAGACTTACTTCTTCCTTTTCTTTTTCAGCTGCAAGTTCCCCTGCAGTTTCCAAATGAATCACACTTGTAGCAGGAGAGTACTGCATTTCTTCTGGCTCCCTCATAAAGACTGGTTTGTCTTCCTGCTGAATCCACTCTTGGTAAACCCTCACAACCTTTCTCATTGCAGCAGCTTCACATATTGGCAGTAGAAATGCCTTTGTTAAACAAAAATGGGGTAAGAAGTTATATTTTTAAAATGTTCTGAAAGTCCAGAATAATTTTAACACATACAATTAGATAAATGAAACAATAAATTTCAAGAATCAAACAAACAAATAAACGAAGGCTCACATACCAAGTTTTCATAAAATGTAGGCCTGAAACTATGGCACACATCAGTACTGATTATGGGGTAAGGATACTTAAAGGGGGAAAGGTGCCCCATTACTTTTTTTGTGATCTAGTATGCTCAGTGTAACCCTAACAGGGGCACAGTAATGCTGGAACAGAAACAGTTCTGACACAAAAGTTAGAAGCACACAATTGTCTTCAAGGTCTTTACATGCTGTAGCATTAACACTATCCTTCACTGGACCCAAAGGACCTAACCTAAATCCCGAAAAACAGCCCCAGATCATTATCCCTTCTCCCACAAACTGTACAATAGGCAATCTGGAAAGTAGCAATCGCCTGGTATTCGCCAAACCCAGATTCATCCATCAGACTGCCAGACAATGAAGCACGATTCATTACTCCAGAGAACACATTTCCACTGCCCCAGAGTACAATAAACAGAGCGCTTTACACCACTCCAGCCGATGCTTGGCACTGTGCATAGTATTTTAGGCTTGTGTGTAGCTACTCAGATATGGAAACCCATTTCATGAAGCTCCCAACACACAGTTCATATGCTGATGTTGCTTCCAGAGGAAGTTTGGAACTCTGTGTGTGATACAACACAGGATGGGCCGTTTTTAGGTATTATGTATATATGTCAGCACAAAGTGTTCCCTGCTCTGTGAGTTTGTGTGGTATACTGCTCCTAGACTCTTCCACCTCCCAATTGACCAGGGCATATCTAGCCAAACAGAAATTTAATGTACCAACTTGTGGCAAAAGTGTCATCCTATGACAGTGCCACGTTTTAAGTCACTGAGCTTTTTAGGTTGACCCAATGTTTGCCAAAGGAAATTATATGGCTTTGTACTTGATTTTATTGATTTGTTAACAATGGGTGCAGCTGAAACACGAGAGTTCAATTCGGAGAAGTGTCCAGATACTTTTAGCTATATTCTGTATTTAGTAAAAGTCACTCAATTCAGCAGTCATGTAAGTAACCAAAATAAAAATCTTTTAATAAACAATGCAACCTATCAAAGGATGTTGACTATAGTTTAGTGTTTTTGTTTTATTAAGATAACATGTTGCCAAATTCAATAATTTTTTTCTCTTTATGTTTCATACCTGTCGAAAAATTTCTGTTATAAAGTTAACATTAGTTCTGGATGAGCAGAACACCTTTCTGACCACTTCAATATCGGTAAGATGTTCCTCATCCACACTACACAGGCTTGAAGAACTTGGTTCCCTTTCAGTTAGTGTGCTGGTGTTAGAGTGTGACTGCTCTGGTTCTATGTTTCCATCAACATTATCAGGTCGTGTACCTCCTTCTTCTCGAGCTGCCAGACCTGCTGCTGCTCTCTACGGGAAAGAAAAATGAAAACAATTAATACATACATAAACTGGTATAAAAAGGTCCATACAGTAATTTAAAGTAAATATGTAAATTAGAGTTTAGTGATCTGCGGTGGACTGGCGCCCTGCCCGGGGTTTGTTTCCTGCCTTGTGCCCTGTGTTTGCTGGAACTGGCGGCAGCAGACCCCCATGACCCTGTGTTAGGATATAGCGGGTTGGACAATGACTGACTGACAATTTACTGATATTGCAGGAAGTCCCTCATTGGATATATTTACAATATGACAGATTAGACTATACAATAATATAGAATCAACTATGTTAACTTAAGTAATATTTATTACAAACACAAATATATGCAGAGTAAAATGAACAATTTCGATAATATTTAATTTTAAACTAAACACATTGGGTCAAATAAAGTAAACAAGCTGCACCGACAGAGATACTGTACATTGCTATAGTGGTGGTTTTTGTCACTGTCAACTCCTAAACACGGGCAACTATTTCAGGGCGGGAAGGGACACCACCAATTTTGAGACTCTTATGACGTACAGACGGAAGGTAGTCATTCTCGGTAAAATGCAGATTACATACAGAAGAGCTACCTTGATTAACACGAAACGCTGAGATATTGCTGTTTTTATTACAAAGTAGAACAAAAAGAAACACTACAACAACTATTCGACTTGGATACAGACAATGTTGTGATATAACTCGATAGGCCTGATCCCAGGAAGTGAACACTATTGACTTTATGAACCCGAATAAATGACATACCAAAAATAGAAAATAAGAATAAATCAATACACACACTTGCATAACATTAGACACCTTATTTATAGATTTATATTAAAGTCTCTAATAAGAAGTAAATTAGTCCCAAACATAAAATGCAGCATCATCATCATCATCGTCGTCACTTCAAATGATGAAATAAAATTTTTTTTTTTCCCTTTACCAACTGCCTAAAGCGAGTTCTTTTTTTAAATTTAAAATAAACAAAAAAAAAGTTTGATGCACCTCAGGATGACACATACAAGCTAAAGGAGGGCATTAGTGTCCCCACACAAGGACTTGTACTTCCCCAAAATCCTATCATGTGTCATTATTTTTGGGCACATTTGTGTAAACTGTTTCCTAAGCACCTTAAAGTGTTTGAAGTATTTGAGATACTTTACATTTTATTAATTAGGACTGTAGTGAAATTACCAGTCCATTGATTTTCAAATCCATGATACAGTTGCCCCTACTGTATATGCAGATATTATTTACAATATTGTGTCTTATTTGAACATAAAATTTACTAACCAATATTAAATAGCTACTGTAATTAGTTTTGCATAATGGATAAAACATTATAGCACAATATGTACTAACAAAAGTATCCAGTTCTCTTGCCTAGATTGCTCTAGTCTTTACATACATTAATGAATAATGAAACCGGAAATACTATGATTTTTTTGCTACTGAAAGCGACTATACTGCAAACAATCCAATGAAACAAAAAATTTCAAGCCAGAGCACATTTAGACTTTCACAGAAATAACGTTCAATAGATCAATCAGGAATAACTTGCAAAATTAGTTAAGTAGAATAAACATATTCCAGAAAAGCCCCATAAATTTAGAAACATGTTACTTTCACACACTGTAACATTCTCACAAAATATTTTTTATCAGTATTGTTGACAATATTCATAAAATCTCCAAACAATAATATCCTCCATTGTTTTTTTTACTTGTAAGAATTTTGGTTTCTATAAATGCAAATGAATCTTCCTATGAAGTCAACAGACAGACTGGGAGAGCATTTGGTTAAGGGGGGGTGGGTCAATAGGTCGCTGGAAAGGGGTGTGTGGCGCTTTTTGCAAAAGGATGAAGGTCCAAGTTTTTAGACTCCTGGTGCTTCCTGTTTTCCTATATTGTTTGCGAGACATGAACGCTATCCAGTGACAGTGACTCCTTCGATAAAATTCTGGGTACCACTGGTGTGACCTTGTGTCAAATGAGCAGTTGCTCACGGAGTCTCGAATGAGGCACATTACCTGCATTGTGAATGAGAGTCAGTTACAGCACTTACAGCCACATGGCACGATTCCCTGAGGGTGATGCGGATTATAGGATCATCACTGTTGAGGACCTAAACAGCTTGAACAGGCCAGGGAACAACCAGGAAACACCTCACTGTAGCAGATAGATGGTAATGTCTGGAGGGTGGGACTGAACCGCATGACTGCCTGGGGGTTTCCAACTGGGTTGCCAAGCTGTTTCATCATTGGGTGGGTTCAGCAATGCGCTGTACCAGTGCATGTTCCCCAACCTGACCTGTTCTGACAAATGTAAATGGAAACATGTACTTCAAACAATTCCAGAACTACAGAATAGTATACTTTATCACTAATTATTCACAAAAAAAGGCATTTCTTACTTCTGTGAATGCATGAGAAGGGAAGAGTAACACATAGTTTACAGGGCAGAGTCTGTGGTAACAATGACATTTTCCACTTAAATGCAGAGTATAACAATCACCTCACATCACATCCGAGCCAAATGACAGAGGCAAAGCTGTGTTTTCTCAAACATGTTAATGAATGTCAAAACGGATGGAATAATGACTACTGAGAAATGTAAACACATTTTAAATCATCATGATGCATCTGTGGAAAAATTACCTACTTGTAAAAACTGTATATTTTAGCATTGTAATGACCTCTAATACATTGCAAGTGCAATGAAGACCTACTTGGAGTAAAAGACTACAGATGGACTCATTAATACTTCACGCTCAGAACGTGTTAGTGCACGCATCATGGCTGCAACAAGTTCCCAGGGTTCATTTGACGCATCCTCTGAGCAGGTCCTCAGAAATTAACACGACGCATGCGTTTTAGTCCCAGCAAAAAGTCAGGGGGTGCAGTGTGATAAAAGTTGGAATGTGAAATCAGAGTCTCTGTTTACTATCTACTTAAGACAGAAAACCGCTTTGAGGATCCTACGGGATCGAGGTGTCTGCTTTGATGTGCTTTTATATTCAAGTGTCAAATATTCTCCATCGTGATGACACGATACATTGTACAGAAGATGGTATGTGAGACTTCTTAAGTCTCTCTTTTTTTTTTTTCCATCTTCACAACAACAGAATGTACAGTGCTGTATTTGAGCCACAGAGAAAAAAAATTAAAGGACACAGTGAAAAGGTGTATTTTGTGAATAAAGTGGAAATTTCAGCTTTAATCTCGAAATGTCCACTTTAACCTCGTAGTTTACTTTGCCATTAAAGTAGACTGTCGTAAACGTCATCATAAAATCAACCCAGTTGTTAATCGCTATGTGCCTCTGTGCTTCCTCCTAACCTGACAGCAGCAATCACCACACAGAACACATTAAAATGTATGATATTCCAACTCTCTGCACATTTAGAACACTTACTTAGATTTATACTTGATATCACTTTCATGATAAGTATGTTACATTTTACAGAAAAATCGTTAATTTCGTTTAAATAATTAATACTGTTAATAATTACACACATGGGGTGACACAGTGATGGAGGGGTAGCGCCGCTGCCTCACAGGGAATCACGTTGCTGGTGTTCCCTGCCTGGAGTTTGCATGTTGTCTTGGTAGGTTTCCACATTGTGCTCCAGTTTCCTTCCAAAGATATGCAGATTTGGTGATGCTAAAATGACATTGGTGTATGTAAGTGCTTGTATTTATCTTGCGATGAGCTGATGCCCCATCCAGTGATTGTTTCTGCCTCGTGCCCTATGCTAGCTGGAATGGGCACATCCCTGGATTGATGGATGTAATAATTAAACATCATTTTCAGAGATATTGCGGCAAGGTTTCCTCAGGATTTAATGCATGTTTCAGGCAATTCACAACACAGCAAAGCCAAACGCTTTCTCACAGTGATGATATCTCGCACTACCACCTGGTGGAATCTTCCAGATTTATGTAAAGTACACACGCAAGTATACACAGTTAAAGGCTTACATAGCAGTAGTGTCTACTGGAGCATGCGTCACGTCACGTGAAGTATAAACCTGGCCTAATCGTACAAAGTTGGCCACCTCAGAAGCCCCAATCTAAACATTATCAGTACCTATGGGATAATTTAGACAAATAGAGAAAAAAGCATCCAACATCAAAAGAAGAACGACAGCAAACCTTGAAGAATACTTGGGGGTGGGGGGGGTATGATACACAAAAACATGACCAGTTTTAAAAACACTAGACATTCTTGTTGCTTTTACAGTATCGTAATTTATTTGTGATTATATGTTATAAAGTATTTCTAAGAGCAGATAAAACATTTAGGGTTTAAGTAAATAGTCTTAGAAATTGTTTTTTTGGATGGCACAAAACTTTTGCGCAGTACTGTACAGGCAAACCTTTTTTGTTTTTGTATATCTTTATATTATTATTATTGCTTATTCATTGCCCGATGCCTTGATCCAACACGACTTACAATATTCAAGATATAATTGGTTACATTTGTTTTGTTTTCCATTTGGAACACAGGCAGGTGAAATAATTCACAGTGTCAGTAGCCGGATTTAAATTTAAAAACTCAAGACTTTGAAGTCCAAGCCTTAACGACTATTATTTTAAAATGGTCCTCAAAACTCTAATACTTTGAGGGTCTGGCTCCAGTCTAAAGGAATAAAAATATTCAGAACCACCATGGGACGAATTTCATCCACAAGCACCTTCAGATATCCTTAACAAGCTCATATGTGGGGTCTATTTTAGCTTATTTCTTCCAGAATAAATTAAGAGCACAACCACTTAATGGATCATCATTCCATATGCTAGATAAAAGGGATTTGTGGCTTTTCCCAAAACCTTTCCTGTAAACAAACATTTTATTATTGCAAGCTTTAATGGCAATGTCTTGTGGAATCACACAAAAAAACCTTCCTGACAACTTCCCAGCTCTGTATGCCCCTTTCTTCTTTTAATCCTACCCGATGTCTCCATTCCAACTTTCACACCTACTGCAGCATTCAATTCTTTTAACTTTTCTGGTTGGGCTTTATTGGTTCAACCTTTGGAGTTAAATAAAGAATTACAAAAAAGACTAATAGAGAATACATTATTTCCCATCACGTTTGTTATTTTATAGGTAATAACATATACCATTTCCTTTGTAATTAAATGGTATAAAATAATCAATAATGAGCATTTTCTAAAAATATTTTTTATGAGTGAAAACAGAAGATATGGTGCCAGAAGATTCAGAAGGTGTAACTTAAATATAATGCTTTGTTACTATTGCTAAATTCATATTGTCAGTTTTCATATCTAATTCAAGCTGACAAACCTTTTTTTAAAACGGGGATAAACCTTGGATCAACTTTTACATAGTGTAAAAGGATGTTTGGAGGCCTTTCCTGGCTGGGAGGCCGTTGTGAAGGAAGGACCAGCCGATGTGCACAGATGGCAGCCCCTCTGGGTTGCAGCAGCGACTTGGATTCCTGCAGAGCTCCAAAGCATTCGGAGTTATGGACACCCCTGTTGGGGTTCATGGGAGCTACCAGGGGGAGCTGCAAAGCCCTACTCACACCTGAGAGTACTTCCACACAATGATGATGACCCACAAGAAGTGGTCCCAAGTGCAGCATAAAAAAGACCGCCCAACTTCTTTTAGGAAGCCAGAGTTGGGAGGAGCACAAATCTTGCCGGAGGAGGAGTGGAGGCAGAAAGAGAGGGAAAGAGAAGAAGGAAGGCAGAGTGCAGCTTACTTGCTGCACTTTGTACTATGCTATGGTGTGGGGAACAATTGGGACACATTCCCCTGTAATTAAACATGTGTTGTGCTGAACTTGTGTTAGCATCTGTCTGTGTTGGGGAGCCAGAGAGCCCCTGGTGCTCACAAGAGAATTCCTATCAATAAATACCAGCTGAAGTCTTCAAGAGAGACTGCATAAGAAGCTTCCAAAATACAAAGAAAAAAAGATAACTGGACAAAAAATATCATGATATGGTGAAATACCCCAGCCACTTTCAGCAATAACTACTTTTAGGTCTTGCTAAATTATATTAGGGTTTATCTGGTATCAGTGTGCCATAAGAGAAGTTTCAGAAATGTTGGTAAGACCGTCACTGCACACAGGAGTGGTATTTAAGCATTTTAAGACTGTCAAATCACAATTTTCTCTTTATAAAATCAAGTTATCATGTTTAATCTCTCTATTGAGCAATAAAATATATGTTCTAAAAATGTAACCACTGTGACACATGCTGCTTTTTAAAAAAACTCTATTTTTCCCTTTCCTTTTAATTTAACATTTTGATTTGTTTTGTGTTGTGAAATGTGAAATACTTTAATATTCATAATTCAGCATTATTTAAATACAACAGAGTCCATATATTTATTTCACTAAAGCTTCATTTCTGAAACTGTGTTACTTATCAAATTTTATCATACCACATTGTTCTATGTAAAAGAGTATTATCCTGGTATTATGACCATCATGTTATTCATGCGTATTGCATCAGTATAGATCCAGTGATTCACACCCAAAACAGTGAGCTCTTACACTGTCTAGGCACAAATGAAAGCCACACACTTACAAATAAATAAATAATACATTACATAAACCTATCCTCAAGGCCACCAGTTTTGTTCTATGGTTGTTGTCAGCCACATCCACGTTCATGCAACAATAGTTTAATACCTCTCTTAAAATAAATTCATCCATCCATCCATTATCCAACCCGCTATATTCTAACTACACGGTCACGGGGGTTCTGCTGGAGCCAATCCCAGCCAACACAGGGCAAAAGGCAGGAAACAAACCCCCACACACCAAGCACACACTACGGACAATTTAGGATCGCCAATTCACCTAACCTGCATGTCTTTGGAGTTTGGGAGGAAACCGGAGCACCCAGAGGAAACCCACGCAGACACAGGGAGAACATGCAAACACCACGCAGGGAGGACCCGGGAAGCGAACCCAGGTCTCCTAACTGCGAGGCAGCAGCGCTACCCACTGCACCACCATACCGCCCGCTTAAAATAAATGGGCAGGTAAAAGCATTGTTCCCCCTTTAAAGCTAGTTAATATGTTGCAATGAGAATTTTTGATCAGAGAAATTCAGCCCATGTCAGTACGGGTGTTCCTCCCAAATGCAAATTAGGTAGGCTGACTGGTAACTCTAAATTGTCCCAGTGTAAGGGAGGATAAGTGTGAAAATGTGCACTATGACTGACTGATTCCTTGTCCAATGGTGCTTCCTTATCTTGAGGCTTGGGGAATTGCTCTTGGACCAGCTACAGGATAAACTTTATAGATCAAATCACACTCTACTGTAGCTGTCCCATTAGTACCCATCTAGCAGACTAAAATATCCCTGCACACTTGAGCTTCAAATTTGTAATCAGAAGAGCACACTGTCATGTAAATTCACTAACGCACACTGGGCAAATTAAGAGGCTCAGATTAATTTAACACTTTGCCACATGGCAAGAAATTTGAGCCTGCACAAAAATATAACTTTTGCATAAATGTAGAACAAAATGTCAACTCACCTGGATATTTTTTGGAACATTTTCACCTTCAACTCCTGGGATGTGTGTTCCTGTATTTGATTTGGGCTCTAGCCAAAATGATACAAGCCATCGGATGAAAATGACTCGAGCAGTCAGGAACATCTCTTTAGTGCAATAGACTGCTTCATTTGTCTCAGAGTCTCTCTTTATTACTAGATAATTTGGCTTTGGTCTTAAATGAGGGACCTCTGTAAGCAATAACATATAATGAAGATCAATGTCACAACATAAACTAAACACAGCAGGAAAAACATAATAATGATGAGAATATATAACTGGATATTTAATTGCCAGTATTTAAAATCGATATAAAAAAAACAATTTTTCCAAGATTATAATGACAGCACTGTAAAACCACAAATGCTTTGGTCATTCCAAATATGAGGCCAGAACTTTGTCTAAATTATAGTATGTTTTAACTACATTAAGAGTTTTGCAGTCACCCTGTGTATTACACCAACAAGTGAATACAATACAATACAATACAGTTTATTTTTGTATAGCCCAAAATCACACAGGAAGTGCCGCAATGGGCTTTAACAGGCCCTGCCTTTGACAGCCCCCAGCCTTGACTCTCTGAGAAGACAAGGAAAACTCCCCATAAAACCTTGTAGGAAAATGGAAGAAACCTCGGAAAGGCAGTTCAAAGAGAGACCCCTTTCCAGGTAGGTTGGGCGTGCAGTGGGTGTCAAAAGTAGGGGGTCAATACAATACAATATACACAACAGAAGATACAATATACACAACAGAACGAATATTAAGCAAATTTTGTTTCTTGCCCATATTAGAGACAACACTATACAGTTTTCATTTAGATTCTAATCCACTTTCTATTGGAAATTTATAAGCATGCAACAATTATATTGCACCTATAAAGCTAAAATTTCTGTTGACCAAGACCTGACAGCAGTTTAAAAAAAACAAAAAAACAAAACTGGCATCCACACTTACTGAAAGCATGTTTTAAAAAGAATTAAATGGTCTAGCAAAACAAATGACCATCATGTAGATTAAAAGGATCATGACTAAATTAGAACGGCTTCATTTCAGAAACAGAGGTTCTTCACTTTGCTGATCCTCAAATAGATAAACATTTTCACCAAGATTCTGCTGTCAAAAATTTCATTAAACATTTTTTGAATGAATTTTTGCAATACAAAGCACTTAAACATTCTTCAGATATCACATGATATGAAAACTAACATCTTACTACTAGGCATGAGACAAGGATTTTGCCAAACACTGAATTTAGTGAGTTGCTTCCATGGACGAGTACAGTGAAGAGCAAAACCGTTCTATGTATGTTTCACTACATCCACAGAATTGCTTTCAGATCGTACTCAACTGGAACAGACAAATCACAAATCATCATACAGTTCACAAGATATATTCATCTCTATATATAATCTTCATTTGGATCTTGATCTTTGTTTGTCCGTGAATGAATTAGAAGAAGAAACACTAGATGGCAGTAGAGAGACAGCTAAAACATAGGCATTGCATTAAGAATCTCCTCCAGGCTTATATTACTGAAGACTGTAGTACTCCAGTCACACCTCAAAACACAGACATTTAAACTAAACAAATTGTTGTGCATTAAATTAACTAAACATGTCGATCTTGATCTTTGTTAGTCCGCGAATTCCATGCATGCGTAGACCACCTTCCAGTTTAGTACGTTGTTGTTACTCACGGATGTCAACAATGTGCCAGAATAACAAAAGGGGTGGTGGACAGTGTTACGCTGGTTAGCTCTTGAGGCCTGGTTAGAGAATGAGATTGCCGAAGATAAAAAGGTACGTGTCTACGTAACATATGAATGAAAGAAAGACAGTGGTAAAATGAATGACAACGTAACAGCACGTTCCGGAAATTATTATTGTTACGTTGTAGCCAGCGAGTGCTGCGTGTCTCACAGTTGTACCGTGGCTTGCTCACATGTCAGTGAAGTGATCCCTATTTATGCTTTAAAGAGCCTGGATACCTATGTGTCCCTCTTTATAACCATTGCTCCGTGTATATTGCCTTACTCTTTGGATTGCCTCAAAGCAACCTGCGAGATTGGAGAAAGGTTGAGAAGAGATTGTGAGAGGAAATGACAGCATCGTGAAAACGAGACGGATTGTGAATGGACAGAAGCAGAAATGCTCCTACACCACCACATAATTACTATTCGGACAGTGATTCCAAATAGGCCATTCCTATCGAATCAATATCCAAGGGTTTTCTTTTGTAATTTTGTTTCCCTTATAAAAAAATCATAATGCTGTGCGACGAAGGGCCCAGTTCACGACTGGCAGCCGCGCTTAAACAGGGTGCCCTTCACAGACAACTTTAACACGCGCAACGTAGCTAGTATTTTAGATTTTATGAACCATGGATGTGATAGATTACACCAACGATGAATTATAACAGCAGTGGATATTGCATTGTTTCTCAACAGCTGTCCACTAGCATGATGGAGGAAGAAAGCAGCCAAATTCTTAATGCTTGGTTTTCTGGTCAAATCATACATCTGTATCAGTAAGTGACTCTTTTCAACTGAAGGGGAGATCATCAAATCAGAAAAGGCTAGGCTTAATGCACAGAGCAGACATTCTCATTTTTCTTATGATGAAAGAAACATAAAATTATAAGCATGTTTTTTAGAGGAAAGTTTGATGTTACCTCAGTAAAATATCTGTTTAATTTGGATGGGGTACTGGGTACTGATTGTCTCATGTACAGTGTAAAATTAAAATCTTACTTTCATGAGCTAACTAACATGCAGCTCATATTATATTACTAGAATGTAAATATCTGAAAGTAATTAAGACTATTTTGTTTTAATAAAAATGAAAAAGCTTACAAAAATGTGTTAAAGCTTGTGCACACTGACTTGAATTTATTTTGCAGTGTATTAATTTATGAATGGCTAATAACTAATACTGAGCACACAGTTTTTTTGTTTTATGAAAATTGAATATTGTGGGAATATTGTATCATGAAGCTGAATTGCAATATGAATTGTGTTTTGGGATAAGTGTGATGTCTCATGCCTACTAATATTTTTCTTAATACCTATTTTTTTCAGACATAATAATGAATACTTTATATTGACAAATTATCCCAAGGATCAGCCAAAAAAAAAAAAGTTCCTACCAAGAACAGGATTATATAAGCTGGTCTCCTTACAAAAATTTGGAAAAATGTGAGGAAGATAATATTTCTTGAAATTTCCAAATAAAAATGCAAAGCCCTTTTCATGATTTTCTTTGTTTTTCCATTCTAAGCTCTTTGCCTAGAAATGCAAGTAAGAAATAAGAGTTTAACAGTCATTTCAAAACTTTTCAAAATGTATCATATTTTAAAGCATATCTTAAATGTTTCTTAAAACAACAAAGACGGCTTGTTATTAAATAATATGGTAATTTACATTCCATACATGCTTTAAAAATCAAAATCTGACTTAGTAAGTAAGAAAAAAAGTAAAGGAAACATACCAAATTAGTACAGTTAGTAGAAAAGGAAATGTACCTGGATTACCATGTATTTCAAAAGTGCTTCCAAAAAATAGCTTGTAAAATCTTCTTGACCTTTATCCCCAGATTGTGGAGGAACAAGAGGGGTGATTTCCTCCGGTGTTACTTGAGCTTAAAATGAAAAAAAGGCACACATAGTGTTTTTTTTATTTAAAACGATTTATCCAAAACTATTTAAAAAAAGATGTTTTAAAAAATGACGTGACTGTTGAGCAAAGACTTAAATTTGATCATAACCAAATTATTTTAAAGAGAATTCTAAATTTTTCAATGTGACAATAAAAAACTACCCACAAAAATGATGATACTAAATAATAAATTTTACTATATACACTTGAATATTATAAATCAGTGGTATTCAAAATGCGTATCATTAGGGGGCACTTGGGGGCCATAACGGTCCTGGCATGGTTACCTTTATTTAAAAAAAAAATATTTACTTAAGAATCTCTTTGAATTGCTTCAGATACTATTTAAATAACCAAAACTGAAAATGTTCAATTGTTGAATAAAAGTAGTTTAATATCAATGTAGTTAGAGACTAAACCAGCAGTCCTCAACCTGTGAAATGAGCTACCAGCTGCTATGAGAGGGAACAGTGGGAAAAAATATTTAATTGGGGTGGAAAAATTGGGCTTTAAAAGGACTATTGGCTATACAGTGGCCAAACCCATGTCTTCATGCTTGGCTGCACTTCAGTCACTCTACCCCATGCTGCCTTTTTCACCTCCTCTATGCCCACCTTCTGTGCCAATTCAAAGTCTCCCACTGTTCACATGGAGTCGGAGGTTAAATCTCCACTTTGCCCCCCACCTCCTTGATTCAATCTATACAAGGATTTTTGAAGGAAAGAGAAAAAAAAAAACAAAAACAGGTAAGTGCTCTCCTTCTCACCTCCTCCACTTCCCCTCTGGACAAACAGTTTGCACAGAATGTCTCTCAGTCTCTCTTGCTTTTAGGTCCAGCTTGCTAATGTTGACAGCATTTTAGTTTTGGTAAACCTCTTTAGTCTATTGTTATGTTTAGTCACCAGCAGTAAAATGACTAACGCAGAAGGAATTCTTTTGTTTCTGGACACTGTTGGCAATGTTCAGTAGCCTTTGCCACTCCCCAATAATAAATACAGGAAGACTGTGAACAAGTGAATGTAGAAGCTGAACTGCACAGCTATGAAACAGGCTCATCTTTCACACGGACATAAAAACCATTTGTGAGTTATTTTTCTCTTCTGTTCACCCGAGGTGTATACATTGTAAGTTTCTGGCTTCATATATAGTATAGCTGTATAATTTTTATAAACTAAAAAGCATTAAAATGTTATGCTAATTTTTATTTCATATCAAATCACACTATGGTTCGTAGATTTAAAAAATAATTGGTAAAAAGCATGACATAGGAATTAAAGCCACCTGTAATTCCTTGTTAAAATCTCTAAAATGTAATATTGGTAGGAGAGGGTATAGTAAAAAAAAAATGTTACCTTTAGTTGTATTAGTATTTTTTTTTTTACTGTATAAGAATAAAATTAGGTAGTTATATTAAATCACTGTAAATCCATAAAGTGGTACATCAAGAAAAAAGGTTGAGGACCCTCAGTGAAGAAATGTGACAGGACCTTTGATCATGTATGTGTCCACAGTCTGCTATAGTTAAGCCTATGCTTTAATTAACAGGTCTACTATTATCTACAATTATGCTATGCATCTACTGTTAGCAGTACCAAGGTCCATGTTCATGTTCATGTTCTGCTTCATAGCAATGAGTTTGTATTAGTTTCAGGCCCTGAACACATGGTTCAGCGTTTAGAGAGTGGTTATCTTAAAACATTTGGAAAACCCAGATCTAAATGATTATCAGTCTTTAAGCTAACATTAATAAAAATGAATTTTTATTAAAGCAAAATTTACAATTTACAAATCAAAGTATTTGTTTTAAGTTTCATGCCTATTGAGTCTGTTTTTTATATATTGGTTCATTTTTTATAATCCAGTATATTTTACATACTTTCCTGAAGGTTTAGATGAGGGTTTATTAGATTGTCCAAGGTTCGAGGTCCATGTTGTGAGGGTGGAGAAGGGAAGCCTGGAATTAAGCAAGCAAACATCCACAGCTGTTCTTTACTACAATTTGTTTGCAGAGCTTGCATCCACAAAAGAAAGAGGCGAACACCTTCTCTTCGAATCTAAAATTAAAAAAAATGTAAAAATAAAATTGCAGAAGCTGCTACATTACAAGCATTTTATTTAAATTGGTTTGTTTCACAATAATTACCATGACATTACAATTAAAACAAAGATTAAGGATGATTAGAACACACTACATTTTGTGTGCAAGGAATGAGGAGGGTGTATAGTTTGCTAAAGGGCTGCGATGATTAGACAGTACAAAGCTGAATAAGAATTACTAAAAAAAGCCTAACACGTCAAGCCAGTTTTATATAATAATTAAAAGTGTATTGATTTGCACTCTTGCTTGCAAGAAAACACTAAGGGACTAACATTAATGAAAGGTGTACATTTTGAATTTTCTGTTATGCGATCTGAGCATTCATCTAACCAAGGGCACTATCATCAAATTAATAAACAAAAAAAGAAAAATACCTTTAAGGAATTCCCAGTGTGAAGGAGTTTTTTTAGAATAAGACCTGTAAAAAACACAAATAAAAGAGTTTCACAGACAACTTCCAGCACGTTTATTTACTCAACCACCTCTGTCAAATACTTAATTTTCACAATATAAATGAAACTTGAAAAGTACCAGAGGACACATAAATGTTCATATACAATTATAGAGGTTATTTTAATACAAGAACTTTTATTTTGGTTTCCATAACCCTGCATATTCCTGTTTTATATACTGTACTTAGTCACTCTTTGCATCATTGTAACAGAATTAATAAATCTGTTGAGTAATGTGTGCTTTGATTTTAAATTTGTTATGGATTATTTCTAAGAAAACGTAAGGGGGAGTTAATTTCAGAATCTGTATTCAGGAAAGCCACATCTTCTGCCCTATATGACCTCAAACCAGTTCAGTTTTTTTTTTTTATTATTATTTAATTAAGCAGTAAACATTGTTTCAGCATTTGCTTCAGTCCCTATTCCATAGTCTCAGACAACTTATTTAATTTTTATACCTCCAGTGCTGGCACCTTACCTTTGTTTTAATCATATTGTCAGCTTGTTTTGTGTATCAGTCCTATTCTTCTCTTCAATAAATAACTAATCCATAAAACTATCCAGCTTTTTATTATCCATCCATCCATCCATTATCCAACCCACTATATCCTAACTACAGGGTCACAGGGGTCCAGCCCACCACAGGGCACTTTTTACTATCTCTTTCCTTTTAGGATATAATCATGTGGTGCCCAAAACTATATTATGATCTCATTAGCCTGGCAGCAGATACCCAGGAAAAGCATAGTGCCTTTTATTCCACGATTTTCTATAGATAAACCAATAATATTTAAGATGTGGTGTTACTTTGCTCCTAATTTAAAAGGCACATTAACTTAGGGCACCCTAGAACCTTACTTAAGGTAGACAATGAAAACTCAGTTCCAGAACCAAGATGTTCTATTCTGTCACACCTGTGCGCATAGGGAACAGTTTAAGAGCTTGGATAATTGTAATCTTTCATTGGAAAGCCAGAGGGTGCTGTTGACTAATGCGCCTCACTCTCCCCTCTGTAGACCGGAAGATTGACAATCATGACACCTCTGACATCACTTCTAGATTCCACCTGCCTGGACCCACCTCTTCCTAACAAAAACCTTTATCACCAGAAATGACGTCTTAAATCAGTCTATCTTGGACATTTGCATTATCACAACATTTTTCGTTTTCAATACCTCGCATTTTATTTGAATATACGGGGTTAGCCTTCATGGTGCACCAAAGATTTATTATCTCCTTTTGTCTCTTTCTTAAAATTTATGCGATTACTTCAGATAAAAGTTGCTTTCTATTCTCTACACGGAATACTAAAATTCAGGTTCTCAAAATTTTATTTTTATGTTACATATACAGCATAACTAACGAGTTATCTCTGCTTATCACCAAATGTGCAGGTTGATCTTAGAGTTCCACGTCAGTATAAGAGAAGGAGGCACGTGCCCTATGCATGCATAATTAGACACATGGAAATAAAAAACAAGCCTTGAAGGAAGATGACCTAGCCCCCTGCAAACACAGGAGACTCTATGAAATAATAATAATCTATAAATATAATTCACTAAGGGCACGCAAGACACTGAGCGCAAGCAGTACACTGAGGGCATGCAAGACAGTGAGCGCAAGCAAGACACAGCCCCGCCCGCCAACTCTAACCCTCCTACCGCATCATGGGATACGCACAAAGCCACGCACGCCAACTGTAACCGTCCTCCCGAGTCCAGCGTCGCTCTCGAGGAACGCAACAACTCACCAAACACAGCCTCAGTTGCTTACATCTGTGCAAAAGTCCACATGCACCTCTGAGCCACGTAGACTTTACACCGCACGCAAGACAGAGAGCCACGATCGCCAACTCACAAAGCCCCGCCCACCAACTCTAAGACCATGGGATACACATGCATTTAGTGTATAAATGGATATAAATAATTGCAAAAAAATCTGTTGTATGTAAACGATACTGTTTAAAACGTTATTGTTTTTTCATCAGAAAACCCAGTTTCCACGTCTACCTGTATTAGTTTAAATGGCACTTTTACCACTCGCAATAGGGCGGACGCGCTGACTTATTGCATCGACTGGGCAACACAGTGAGTGCGGCGTCTATCTATATATGTCTATGTTTTCCGTAGCCTGCTACAGGAAGGTACTCTCTCAACCATTGGCATTGGTTTCGCTCCTTACTATTTTCGTTATACTGCAACAGTGGTTTCCTAAGCCTTTGTTATACTGAATTCCTTTCCCACCGTTTTCCGTTCCTATTCTTACACCGCCATATGCTACAGCGGGCTTCGGCTAGTGAGATAATAGGATTTATTACTATTTACAAGTCATTTCTGCCTTTTTGTTAAATGAAAAAGTACAAGGCATCAGCACAGACAGTTTGGAGAGCCTTCAGCGTGACTTCAAAAAATAGAAAGAGCCAGCGGCTTCAATCATAACACTCCACTTTGAATTTTCTGCCTTTAAAAGAACTACATGTTTTTTTTGACATTTGACTATGATTTCGGAATTTCCGTTTTGTTTTGATGAAATATACAATTGCACATCACTGACTGTGTTCTTTCTTCTTTGATCTCATGGAGGCACGGTGGTGCAGTGGTTGGCACTGCTGCTGCACAGCTCAGGTCACCATTTTGGCCACAATAAATAGGCCAAGTATAGCTGGAAGACATTTCCTTAGCCCTCAGCGACACTTTAAAGATGACTGAGCCATTATAATCCAGTCAAATCTAGTTCAGTTAGTCCTTCCCATTGACACCAATGCATTTTGTCAAGTTTGACGATATTCAGAAACACTTCCACAATTTCTACTTGGGGTTCATTCATCAATAATTAGGTGGCACAGAGGCTAAATTTTCTCATTCATTTATCAACATGGGAAAGATTAAAGGGAAATACCTTTTCTGTCATTTAAGAACAAAAGTCATTGCCTGGAATTTGCTAAATGCTACTGGAATTTAGATTGGAACCATGTTCTATGGTGAGACAAAGTGGAAATTGAGATTTTTAGCAACAAACAATCAAGATAGTTTGGCAGGAAAAGAAGGATGGCTATACCGAAAAACATCTTGTCTCTACTGTCAACTATTGTGAAGGATCTATAATGTTCTGGGGCCATTTTTCCTCAAAAGGGTCTGGGGACCTTGTTAGGTTACATGGCATCATCAAATCCATGAAACACTAGGAGAGTTTAAATTTAAATCTAGCTGCTTCTGTGTGATACGGGTTGGCCCCACGCTACCAGGTCCTTCGGGGGGGCCACTTAAATCCGCTACCGCCTGCTTACTCCTATGTTATACCGGCTCTCTCTCACTCTTGCTTTTCTCTCTCCTTCCTTTAACCCATATTATATTTTTTCTTTCCTTTTTCCTTCTTTTCTTGTGCGGGCTCCCCCTTATACGCCTCCATGGGTGCAGCGCCTCAGTCATGCACCGCAGAAAGCCAATGAAGGAATTGAGACAGACCGCACCCTCATATATAGGTGCGTCTCACCTCAATTACTTTACCAACCTCCCACAGCTGTGCAAGCATGAACGTCCACAGAGATCAAGCCGGCCAGATATTTATTTATTTAAAAACCGGCCACTAAAATGTTAAGGTTCCAGTTTCTCGGGCAGGTTCAAATCCCAAGGCTGTCAATAAATGTGATGGTGCAGTTCGGCTGCACTCTATTAGTTGCATCCTGGGAGCCTTACTACTGCCGATAATGTACCCAAGGGATGAGCCAGCAAATGAGTACAAAACACATATAGTAAGGGGTAGTTGCATAAAGTGTATCAATGCTTTTATTAAAAATTTAAAAAAAAAAAACGGTGTCCAAAACAGTGCACTGCTCCTATTAAATAAATAATACAACAGAAATAAGTGTCTGTGGTGGTTAAAAACAATCAAATAAATATTCCTCAAATAAATATTCCTGAAAATTAGGTTAAAAACACAGGCAGGAAACTGTCCTTTACAATTCAGAGCCCTGGTGCCTTCCTTTTAAAACTGACATCTCTCTGTCCTATCCTAATTGGGCCCCACAGCACAGAGAGACGTCCATCCAACAAGTGCAGACAACCTTTTATCCCAGCGTGTGTCCCTGCCGCCAATCTCACGGCATTCCATGGGGAGCCACTGAAACCTGCTCTGCTGCCAATACCTGGCTCCTTCTTGCGAGAGCACACTGTACTCCCATCTCTGCCAATCGCTAGCTCCTCCCAGCAAGTGCACACCCACAGCATAATGTTTCTTCTGCCCGTTTCCTTTCCTCTAGCACCAGGTCACTCACTCCTGCCTTCCTCTCTCCTTTTTAACTTTTTCTTTCTTTCCTTTTTGTTCTTTTTTTCATGCCAGCTCCCCATTATATACGTCCATGGGTGCAGCCCCTTAATTGTGCACTGCAGAAAGCCGAGGATGCCATTGAGACAGACCACCTCACCCCAATTACCTCACCAACCTCTCGCAGCTATGCAAACATGGAGACCGAGCCAGCCATTCAATTATTTATTTAAAAATTGGCCACCATTTTCTGAGCTCTGGACCCCCTATACCACACTGTACCAAGAAACTAAAACTGGGTTGCTGTTGGACCTTTCAGCAGGACAATAATCCAAAACATATATCCAAATCAACACAAACATGATTAAAGGAACACAAAATTAAGCTTTTGCAATGGCCATCTCAATCCCCAGACCAAAACTCACTGGAAACCTGTTGAGTGAGCAGAAGAGGACAGGGACCTGGATGATCTTGATAGATTCTACAAAGAGGTATGGTCTCAGATTGTCTGCTCTGTATTCTGCAACCTTACAGGAGACAACTCTGCTGTTTTATTGGCAAAGGGAGGTTGTATAAAGTATTAAATGTAAGGTTGCAAGAATTGTGGTACATGGTTATTATTATTTTTTTAAATAATTATTTCCTTACGAACAATTAGTTTTTCTCAGAATAAATTTACTTCAGTTAAATGTTGGATTTCTCTCATTTGTACAGTGTGAAATTAAGGTAATTCACCAGAAGGTGATTTTATTTATTTATTTATTTTTTTAAAATAACCCCTTTTTACTTACCTTTCCCAGGGGTGCAAAAATTATGGAAGAGACCATGTATGTGTATAGTTTTTTGTATTTCAAATTTTAGATCCTAGAAAAATAAGTATTAACAGATAAAAACTTGAAGAGGGCAAATTAATTTCAGTAAGCACTTCGATTGTTGTTCACATACTATTATTATCTGAGAGGAAAGAGAAATAGGAACTTCTGAACATACAGTTCCCAGTATGAGTGATATTACATTTCACTAATGAGAAGAAACAAAACAATACAAGTTCCCCTGCTAAATGTTATGAACACAAAATTCTAGAAGAAAGGCATAACAACCATGTAAGACCAGTAATAAAAACAGTGCACCCATTTTCTTTTATCATTATTTTGCCATGTCCCCCAAAAAATTAATGTTTGGTTTTAAAAATGCAATTTACCAAATTCAAAATTTTGAAAAACTGCTTTATTCCAAACTTTATTAAACCTCTTCACAGTGATGATGTGATAACTGCATTACAAATGTAAATATATACAGGTACATGCTGCATATGCAGTGTTCGATTTACCTCACACTTTGGATACTGGAGCAGGGAATGATGTCACACTCAAGTTGACCATTTCACTAAAACTTTTGGAAAACCAAAACAGAAACCACAAGGAAAGCCTATTGTGCTTGCTCTTTCGTAATGCATGTAACTACTAAACAACACATTAAACATTATTTTGTGCATCCAAATTCGACAGAAACATGTCCAGAACAGTACAGTGAGTAGGACTAATTTAATGAGATATAAACAGACAGAAGTGCTAATAAACAGTATAATATTACAGCTTTCACTGATGCTGAAGCACAATGCAGCCATCTTGATTTTTGAGGTCAGGGTTGTTAAGGCTCTCACACGTTTCAGATTTCTCACTTATGGGATCATTCCAGTTGAAATGCCCTACTTGGAACTCTGTAATTTAACCTCCAAGTTCAAATGGAATGCAGAACTGTTTACACCAAGCAATTTTTAAAGCTCGAATGTATTCCTTTTTACCAAAGATAGCATTTATGTGAAATTATATTAAAATACAGTATACAGTATGTCAACTCAAAACTATATCAATCTTCTCCTTCTTGCAAAACATTTAACATTTCATAAACCATGGTCTGACCAATTTATGTGTGGGTTATCTGTTCTGTAGTATAAACCTTTAACTTAAGGAATATGAACTCTTATAAAAATGATTTTTGTTTGTTAATTACCTTAAAATAGGACCATTCATCCACTTGTACATAAAATCAATAGTTTTACATATTAATCTAGCTTGGTGTGTGTGTGTGTGTGTGTGCCCTGCAGTGGGCTGGCGCCCTGCTTGGGGTTTGTTTCCTGCCTTGCTCCCTGTGTTGGCTGGGATTGGCTCCAGCAGACCACTGTGACCCTGTAATTAGGATATAGCGGGTTGGATAATGGACGGATGGATGATATACTACATATCATTAATATAATGAACATTTTAGGATAAAAACACCTCTGAATATTTTATTTAATGAAGAAAAAAACATTTACCTATGCTGTGGAACTGCCATCTTCCTTGTATTCTTTCAGGGAGAAGCTGCAAAATTTTCTATGAAAATAAAACAATATTCAATTAAACGGTAAATTATTTAAATTCTAAGTATTTTTATAGCAGATTTTCAATATAAAAAAACATGCATTCATTTGCAGCCCTGATAAATTCAATTATACAGCTGGAGAGTCTAGGGCTAGTTACCATGTTTTCGTTACAAATATATTTATCTAGGTATATTCACATGATGCATTAACAAACAACCTTGAAAAGCTCAACTTAACAACATCACAGTATGATCTATACTTCTAAATATTTCTATTTATCCATGCATTTTCTTATCCCACTTAAACTGGGGCCCGGACCACAGCCAGAGGTGGATCTTAAAAATCGAAGAATTAAGAACAATGCAGGAACCAAACTGCAATGCTTAACCAGTTTAACACTGGGAACACAGATACTCACTAGCATGTACTCAATTTAGAATTGCTAGCCAACCTAGGATGTGTGGGTAAAACGGATACAAAGAGAAAAATAAATGTAATCATGGAAATAAGTTAACAGTTTAAATATATTTCTAGATTTAAAAAAATCTCTATTTGTGCTAGGATATGTAGCAAAGAAAAATCAATCCTTTAGATTGGATAAACTTTGTTAATCCCATGAGGGAATTCAGACATTTCATAGTTAATTACATGACACAGTGCATATTCTTCTCTTTCTAAGAACACTGCCCGTATAACCCACTGAGTGACATAAAAGAGGTTAGGAAAGAGAGTGCAGTTCAGTGATGGTGCTCACTAACAAAGGAACTTCATCTCCATTTACTTTCTTCTAATCAGTGTGGTGGGGAGTATCAATGGCTACAAGCCTAATTAAAATACGGATTGTAAATATGCATTTTTTTACAGTTTTGTTGGGTTTTGTCCAAATACTTAAGAACATATTATAAATGTTCCTGACACTGCTTTAGAAAAGATAAGAGTAAACAGGTCAAGGATATCAAAAATCCAACAGTGACTGATTCTACATAGTGGTAGGTTATTAAAAATGCAATAACACTAATTCTATACTGCACAACTGTATTACAAAATTTAAGATGTATTATGCGTAACAAAGGGAAGCATACTACAGCAAAGGTTAGAATTGGCAACTTTAAGAATTCATCAATTTGGATTCAAACTCATCCCTTGTTTGCTACCTATGTTAAGTATGCACATTCTCATTTGGTCTGCAGAGGTGGCTCTCCAGGTACTCCTCCTGCACCCCAAAATAAGTATTTTGATCCGCGAATCTAATTTGTCCCTGCGTATATGTGTGCAAATGAGTCCTGCAATGGACTGCTGCCCATCTAGGCTTAATACCTGCCTTGTAGCCTTATTACAGAGGGATATACAGGTAGTCCCCAGGTTACGGACATCCAACCTACGACTTCCAAACAAGGCCACAGCTGTGATGCATGCGCCTCATTAACTGTCGCTCCGTCATCTTTGGCCGGAGGACGCTGCAAGTAGTGGCTGGAGGAGTGCGATTTCACTGCTCGCGCAGTGTAGTGTTCCTCGGGCGGCTCCCGGCGGCAAGCAAGCGGTGACCCGTGGTCCATAGTCACTGGGGCCACAGCTATCGCTTGTGTGCAGGACGGAGGCTCAATGGGGCAGTTCGCTGTCCGCCCACTATGCTGCTGCAGCTACTGCTCCTGACTGGATGCAGGCTGGACGGAGCGGTGAAGGGCGTTTCACTGCCAGCCCACTACACACGGCTCCGCCCAAATCGTTTTCAGTGGGCGGCTGGTAATGCTGCCAGCAGTGACCCGGTTGTGGCTGAACGGAGGCCATTGAGGGTGAACGGGGTGGTTGTACTGTTACGTACATAGCAGGAAGTTGTCTCGTCAGTACACCAGACGTGCTGACGAGGGATGCCTGCTGGCTGTGATGGCATGTACAGTGCTGTGCAGAAGAGCTCATCTTAACCATTTGTTTTCACCCTTCAAGAATGTCTCTGAAACACAAATCTGATGCAAGTGCTGGTGATACAGTAAAGAAGAGAAAAACCATCACCATTGAAAATAAGGTAGAAATAATAAAAAGGTCAGAGAGAGGTGACACTCCATCATTCATTGGCAGAGCACTTGGTTACAGTCGGTCAACAATAGCATTTATTAAAATAATGTACCTGTTCCGACTTACATACAAATTCAACTTAAGTACAAACCTACAGTCCCTATCTCGTACGTAACCCGGGGACTGCCTGTACTCCCACCCATGTGGCTCTGAACTAGATCAAGCAAGTTTAAGAATCTTGCTATATTTAATCACTGAATGATTTATACGACGAATTAATTCTAGATTTTTTTTTATTATTTACTGCAACAATTTTTTTCTGGATATTTAAAAACTATTTCTAATCTGTATTTAACATGTATTTCTTTTAAACTATACAACAGTTAGCTAACACATTAAAATATTCATTGAAATAAACATGTTACTTTCCTAAACACAGTAGGTTTATTTTACCTGGTTTAACTAATTTAACAAAATCTGTCATTCTTCCTTTTCACTCGGTCCTAAAATGGAATGCAATGTATGACTGGATATGAAAATTATATCAACTGCATTTACCTCAAATATAAAAAGGATAGAATCCAATTCTTCTCTTTGGGATTTATGACCTATGAAGTTCAAGGATATGTGTTAATTACAAATACAAAATGAAAATGTTTATATTGCAAGAAAAAAAGAATAAACACAGCATGTAACATGCTCTAAGATTATGTTCTCACTAAAGGTATTTCTTTTACAAAATTGGGAAGCAAACACCTCCTCAGTATAATATGCATTAAACAGAAAAAACACTATTATGCAACATTATAAACACTCATTACTATATAAATACTAACAGCATAATAAAGTCACTTTATGCTGATGTGAATGTTAAGCATTCTACCTCATTCAAAAAATACTTCTAAAAGAACTTTTATTAAGTTAACCATAAGCCTAAAGAAAGAACTGTATACCTATAAAGATAAACACAAGACATAAGAAATCAAAACTAGCATGAAATGCAAGGTATCACCCAAGAAGCAAATGAGAAAGGAGAGAAACAGCAATCCAGAGGTCAATCAGCTATTTATTAAAATCTGACACTTTTCATCTTAATGTGTGATCAGTTTATTTTTAACCAATTGTATTTTAAATTTGTGAGCCAGACATATGTAAATTACTAAAACTTTTTTGAATTATTGACTAATAACCTTATAAAATACCTATTGCATGCAGTACCATGTTAGTGCCATGGACCTCTCAATTAAAAACAAATTTAAATGCACACAATGTACCAACATCAAAAGGAGGTTTCCATGGTGATAGGCCTCTGGCAGGTTAGATCAAATGAAGGAATGTAGATAAAGGGTATTAGAGTCTGATAACACAACTTCAGATAAATGTATAGCTCTAAAAGGCTAGGTTGATCAGGAGAAATGATATTTGGCACATGTGATAGCAGTTTAAGACACTGTTGCCACTAACAAGATTCAGCCCAAAGGCTTATATAAAAAAAAAACTCTGATAGATATTAACCATTTCCTAGAGATTCTCCAAATAAGATAAAAAATATACATGTTCTCTCTTAGATGATGCAATATTGCTTTTAAGAATTACTACCGATGATCCATTAAACAAAGTTTAAAATTTAAGGCATACCTTCAAGTGAACTCTTGTCAACATAAAAATCTTCAGGTGCTACACATCAAATATTTGCTACAACACTGGCTGTTCTTTCATGTTTTTAATGTTCAAAATAATTTTTTATCGCAATCCTGCAAATATCACTGAATGAGATGGTACTGCATGAAGGAAGGTTACTATTAAAATAACTTTGCTTTAAACTAATGTACAAACAGAGCAGGCACTATAAATTACACAAATCACTACAACCCTGAGGGAATCAGTTCATTGCTAGAAGCACACATACAAACACACACACACCAAACCAACTTGCAGCTGTCAGTTAACCAAACATTTGCACAAGATACTTATCACTACATATTCCAAATGCTTTTGCACTCCAAAAACAGATATTTCGTCCCTTCACATTTTTATTAACAAATAGCTGAGGTATTGAGCCCTTCTCAGAGAATCTGTACTTCAGCTTTCTACCTTCAAAATGAATCACATACATACAGACATACATACCTGTCCACACCTCTCTCTTTTGTTAATGGGGGTCATGAGCACTGACCTGAGCTAGTATTTTTTTTTTTTATTTATTAATTTTATTACAATCAATACATAGCAATCAAGTTTTTACAAAAAAAAAGAATTATGCTAAGAACAGATCGATCCCCACCCTTGAGAGAGAGAGCAAGCCAAACGGTGTAAAATTTAAGGCTTTTAAAAATACCTAAATCAACAAATTCTCTGTGCTTTATAAAATCATTTCAAAATATTACTGATTAGATCCTGCCATGTTCTGAAAAAAGTCTGCACAGATCCTCTAACTGAGTATTTGATTTTTTCCAATTTTAAATAATATAACACATCAGTTTCCCACTGACTTAAAAGAGGAGAGTTTGGGTTCTTCCAGTTTATCAGAATAAGTCTGCGTGCCAACAGTGTAGTGAATGCAATCACAATTTGTTTGTCTTTCTCCACTTTAAGACCCTCTGGAAGAACCCCAAACACAGCTGTTAATGGGTTAGGAGGGATTGTGAGTCCAAGACTGTCTGAGAGGTAATTAAAAATTTTTGTCCAGAATAATGTTAATTTGGAGCAGGCCCAGAACATGTGACCTAGTGAGGCTGGGGCTTGGTTGCAACGTTCGCAGGTTGGATCATGCCCTGGAAACATTTTGGAGAGTTTTAGTCGAGACAGATGTGCTCGATATATAATTTTGAGTTGTATAATTGTATGCTTTGCATATGGAGCTCGAGTGAATTCTCTGCATTGCTACTTTCCACTCCTTTTCTGATATATTAATTGAGAGGTCATTTTCCCAGTGTCCTCTTGGATCTTTGAAAGGAAGGGATTGTAAAAGGATTTTATATATTGTAGAGATGGAGTCTAACTCCTTGAAATTGAGCAATAATTTTTCCAGCGTGGATGAGGGTGCAAGATGAGGAAAATCTGGAAGGTTCTGTTTAACAAAGTTCCTGATTTGAAGATAGTGAAAGAAATTTGTAGCTGGAATGTTAAATTTGGAACGTAATTGTTCATAGGATGCAAAGACGTTGTCTATATAAAGGTCTCTAAGCAAGTTAATTCCAAATTTTTTCCAGATATTAAAACTGCATATGTTTGTGAGGGTTGAAAGAGGTGGTTCTTTTGCAGGGGTGCCACAGAAAGAAGCTAGTATTTAAACTGATGTAGTCACTACCTGCTTGTGTTTTGTCAAGGCTTGCTCCTACGTCCACCTACATGCACGCACACACACACACGACTAAACTTTAGTACCATAAATAACCCTTTTCAATTTAAACTGTAAAGAGTGAAGGAAAGTTGATATTGGAAACAAGTGAAAGATACAGTAATCTTCTTAAACAATAGGCTACATTAGTAAAGAAACACTATTCAATCATGAGACTATTTATAAGATTAGAATTCAAAGCAACAACAAGGTAAACATAACAGTCTGCAGAACTGACGCACACAATTATTTTACATTAAGGAAACGTGGCCCATATTCAAGATTGCAGACGGCCATAGAAAAGCACCATTTAAAACTCAACTTAATTAATCAAATACAAGGAAGATTCAACTGTTATGGATTTATTCTCACAATCCTTTCTACTTTAATTTTTCCTTTTCATTCACTGAAGGTATCATCTGACACAAGACAAGGGCATTTTTATTGCTTTAAAACAATGGATTTCCTTTTTTATTATTGTTATTTGAAAAGAACGAACAGCTTGAAAATAGGATAACTGCCATCCATTAGTATTTTGTGCTTTGATTAATCCCCATTAAGAAGCTAAGCAGCTGGCTCGGCTTTAATGGCAGAAGCCAAATGAACACTTTTCAGTAAATACACATTACTCATTCATTGATTTTTAGCGTAGGGTGCTTCAGCATTTCTATGCAAACATTGTGCTAAAATACTTTGCACGGACACAAAATCAGATACATAAACTGCATAACTATACAGTAATTAATAAATACCTAAACCACTTCTCGAAAATATACTGCTATCTATGTTAGCAGGTTTAATTCTTACATGACGAATTCCATTCCAAGAAACTGTCTCAACCAGTGCTGAATTTCTGCCTTTATCTACCTTAACTTAATGTAGGTAAAGAATCATTACATCGGACGTCCGGGAATGTATTAATCGTTATTAAACACATAAACATATTGTGAAATGTACAATTACTTGTATAAACAATTAACTATAAAAAGGTAAACTGAATCTATTTTACTTGTAAAGAAATTCTATTGGCAAAGCAAACTCAAAACAAACTGGTTACTTTCCTTGCTTGTAACAAAAAAAAAAAAACTAAGTTGCTTTAAGAAAGGAATTGAGTTCTTTTGCTGGAAATATGAAATTTCATGCAAAAAAAAAAAAAAAACTTTCCAGAAAGTGAATAGTTTTTAGTTTAGCTACTATACAAAGTCTGCAGCAAAATAATAAAAACACTTGGTTTCCATAAAACTTATTTTGTCACAAATATACCAGAAATTTTGCATAGAAGTGACAATATTCTGCATTAGCAAAATGGTAACATGCACTCTCCAAACAGGGCGACTTAGTCATCAAAATTAGGCCATAAATACGCTAAGGACTTTCTTGCATAATGGCCCTCTTAGAAGCAGGTCCATTTTAAGTGAACACAGATGATGTACAATTTTTCAAGCTCAATGAGCCAGTAGAGACTGGTTAATCATATACAGAAAGAAGCATATGGAAAAAATTTAACCTACAAGAAGAAGAAACTTGTATGGTTTGAGGTATGGATATTACATGAGGTTTCGTGAAGGTCCAGTAAAATAGTTGACAACTATACATCAATATTACATGATGCCTGAAGAAGGGGCCGGAGTTGCCTTGAAAGCTTGCATATTGTAATCTTTTTAGTTAGCCAATAAAAGGTGTCATTTTGCTTGGCTTTTCTCTACATTCATAATGGCTAACACGGTACAACACCCTAGTACTAAAGTAAAAGTGAAAATAATGCATATGTAACAATTCCCATGAAAATAACAATCTCTTTAAATTGTACATCCAGTAAACCAAGCACAGGGGTGGGTGAGCAAAGCCCCCTAGTTTTTAATACATAAAACACAGGCATTAAAACATATGTACATACATCATTTTTTTCTTAACAAATCCCATTGGGAGAGCAAATCAATCTCAGCAGCTATTGCTGCTTTAACTGGAATCTGTGTCTTGTTGAGGGTGAAAAGTTAACACAGAAGGAGACTGGCAATGAAGCGAAGAACACAATCAGACTTCTTTTAAAATGGCAGAATCTCACAAAAAATATAAAGGGTCAAATTCAATTTGAACAAATTCCATGTTTGAACAAATTTGTTCAAAGTTGTTTTAGTCCTCTCCAATTTCCTATAGAGCTAATATTAAAAAAACACATTACAGTGAAGTCTGTTTTATCTGTAAAATTCATTACAACAAATTCATTTTTCATAAGAAAGCAGCAAATCCTGTGTATTTCTGAGCTCTGCGGAACAGCTAACTAGATTGCACGTTTAAGTCACTTGGTCAATAGTTGTTATACTCTTGCAGTGGAGAGGAGATCACGAAGGACTACTGAAAACCAGAGGCACTGTGGGTGTATATCAGGGAGGGATAACTGTCAATCAAATTTGACTTCATCTGTATTAGCGGAGCTCTGGCATGCATAATGGACACCAAGTCTAATAATGCTGACTGCATGCTATGGACACAGAGGGACATTATGTAATTAAGGCAATTCACTTTATAGGAAATGTTAAAAGTTCTCACTGCCACTGATGCTAGCAAGAAGAAAACAGATGGTACCATTAAGTTCAGCATTCTGTAGTCCGCTTTGTCAAACGTATGTGCCAAAGGACCACTCTATTTTCCATTTCCATTATGAAATCCCTGCTATAACAAATAATTTTTTCAGTCTAACAAAATGTGTCTTGTACACATATGTATTTTTTCAATAACAGCATGCATACACTGTTTTACAATATGTGTGTCTAATCTCAAGTTGCAGAACATTACTGGTTTGAAAATGCACTATTCCATCCATCCATTTTCCATCCAGCTGAATCCAAACACAGGGTCACGGGGGTCTGCTGAAGCCAATCCCAGCCAACACAGGGCACAAGGCAGGAACCAATCCCAGGCAGGGTGCCAACCCACCGCAGGACACACACACACACACACAAACACACCCAAACACCAAGCACACACTAGGGTCAATTTAGAATCGCCAGTCCACCTAACATGGATGTCTTTGGACTGTGGGAGGAAACCAGAGCGCCCGGAGGAAACCCACGCAGACACGAGGAGAACATGCAAACTCCACGCCACCGTGCTGCCCGAGGAAAATGGACTAATAGGTTGTATTTTTATTTTCAATAATATTGCTGTTATGAAATTAAAATTACCTTGAAATTCAAAACAAAAATGCCTCTAGAAAGAAAACTATTTAGATTGGAAATGCACATTTTGATCCCTTAATTGCTGTATCTGTATTGCTTGCTAGGCTTTTCAGACTTACTATTAATGACATTTATTTGCAACATTATGTCTTACTTTTTTAAAAATCTAACTCATAAATTCCAAAATAAATAGTTTTTGTTAAAAAGATAATAAACAATTACCTTTCTGTTTCAGGCTGACTTCAATGCTCACAAAATTTTCAAAAAACACGTAGTAGATATGAGAATAATTGTGCTCAAAAAAATGCTTCAATTCAGTTGACTCTGCATTTTCTGTGGGAGGAAAAAAAAGACAAAGTAAGAAATTTGCAACTTTGTTAAATAAGACTGTTGTAGATACAGCTTTGTATTGAGTTTGCAATCATACATTCTAACTTAAAACTCAAGCAAATCGGACTCTTATCAGAAGTGGGTCTGGAGCTTGCTGATTAACAAAGTTTTAGAGAACTATTGAATCATTATGAGCCACACTACAGGTAATATACTAAAAGCAACCCTGCAGTTGAACTGTAAATATTGAGTATACACTCACTTAAAGGATTATTAGGAACACCTGTTCAATTTCTCATTAACGCAATTATCTAATCAACCAATCACATGGCAGTTGCTTCAATGCATTTAGGGGTGTGGTCCTGGTCAAGACAATCTCCTGAACTCCAAACTGAATGTCAGAATGGGAAAGAAAGGTGATTTAAGCAATTTTGAGCGTGGCATGGTTGTTGGTGCCAGAAAGGCCGGTCTGAGTATTTCACAATCTGCTCAGTTACTGGGATTTTCACGCACAACCATTTCTAGGGTTTACAAAGAATGGTGTGAAAAGGGAAAAACATCCAGTATGTGGCAGTCCTGTGGGCGAAAATGCCTTGTTGATGCTAGAGGTCAGAGGAGAATGGGCTGACTGATTCAAGCTGATAGAAGAGCAACTTTGACTGAAATAACCACTCGTTACAACCGAGGTATGCAGCAAAGCATTTGTGAAGCCACAACACGCACAATCTTGAGCTTGGGCTACAACAGCAGAAGACCCCACCGGGTACCACTCATCTCCATTACAAATAGGAAAAAGAGGCTACAATTTGCACGAGCTCACCAAAATTGGACAGTTGAAGACTGGAAAAATGTTGCCTGGTCTGATGAGTCTCGATTTCTGTTGAGACATTCAAATGGTAGAGTCAGAATTTGGTGTAAACAGAATGAGAACATGGATCCATTATGCCTTGTTACCACTGTGCAGGCTGGTGGTGGTGGTGCAATGGTGTGGGGGATGTTTTCTTGGCACACTTTAGGCCCCTTAGTGCCAATTGGGCATCGTTTAAATGCCACGGGCTACCTGAGCATTGTTTCTGACCATGTCCATCCCTTCATGACCACCATGTACCCATCCTCTGATGGCTACTTCCAGCAGGATAATGCACCATGTCACAAAGCTCGAATCATTTCAAATTGGTTTCTTGAACATGACAATGAGTTCACTGTACTAAAATGGCCCCCACAGTCACCAGATCTCAACCCAATAGAGCATCTTTGGGATGTGGTGGAACGGGAGCTTCGTGCCCTGGATGTGCATCCCACAAATCTCCATCAACTGCAAGATGCTATCCTATCAATATGGGCCAACATTTCTAAAGAATGCTTTCAGCACCTTGTTGAATCAATGCCACGTAGAATTAAGGCAGTTCTGAAGGCGAAAGGGGGTCAAACACCGTATTAGTGTGGTGGTCCTAATAATCCTTTAGGTGAGTATATAATTGTTCATAATTAATTTCCTTTTATATTAATTTCTAGATAAGTGACATTCTTTATCAACAACCATGGTCAATGTACCTCAAATAGCAGGATAAATGAGTTGGTGTACCAGATGTGCAGCTTGCACATGTGTGCTTCTCTCCCAGCATTTAACTTTACACACATTTTAGTGGAGATCCATTTCGGCATCAGGAAAGGCTTAGAGACAAGTTAAAAAAGAAAATATACAAAATACACAAGCAGAAGTCACCTTTCTCAAGGTAAATTTGTAAAGGTAAACTAATCCAGAATTTAAGTAGCACAGAATGCATTTTTGTGTTATGACAGACAAGTTTGCAAAATTTACCAATGCTTTTCAAATTTTGAAATACAAAAAACTTTTTACATTGTGCTCTGTTTGAGATTTCTCAATGAAAATTGAACAATTTCCAAAAAATTTCCCTGAAGAATAAGTGCTGCATATGAACAAAAGCATCCCACTGGAAACCAGGTCATTTCATGTGAACAGACAGACAGACAGATATGCTCACAGTAGGTGCTTATTGCATTATATACAAATGCACGTAAAAAAAACGTATTTATCAACACTGTGTGAGATATTACACCTTTGTATACAGATCCAGCAGTATTACAACTTGAGGAAAAAAATTAAACCCAAAAGGTATCACATAAATTAAAGGAATACAGCCTGGTGCCAACTTACAGCTCTATTTGGGACCACATCTTTCAGCCTCCCTTATTTTCTTTACTTATAGCATGCTAAGTGAAACCATGGCAGACTTCTACCACTGCTTTAGAAAACTGCTCAAACCAGGTAATGTGTAGTTAGGATCTATTACATTAATGAGTAACTTTTTCATAACGGTTGGGAGAACACATTATGCAAGCGATAATTTATTGTAAAATGCGCTGCATCCAAGGATGTTATTAACAAATTTGCTCTGCCACACACTGGCTTGGCGTAGAGGTCTGGATGAAATGTAGTTATTTGCTACATAACAACATTGACACGTAAACTTGTCTGTCCTAAGGAAACTTACTGTGCATGCATTAATGAAGTGGTGAGCAGGCAGACAAACTCCGCACCAGAAAAAGAGCTTTTTAAGCAATTTACACTCAGAAATTTGTCATTTGTTTGCATAATTCAACAATAAATTAACATACTGTATAATCCTTTGGTTAACAAGGTATCATTTGCAAAGGTATGTGTGAAGGTAAGCTTGTTAGATTGGCTCCTCTTCAGAAAAAAGGCTTTGTTTAATTTATTAATATTAATGCTTTACTTCACTTAAGCTTTGTTGCTAAACACATAACTTATTATGACATCAAAATGGCTGATAAACTGAAACAAACACTGCCTCCATTTCCAAATAAAGCCCTCTCTCTTAAAGGTTTAAAAATGCAAAAATCACAAAGCAAAAAAAAGAAAATCGAAACATCACTTCTACAGATGGATACATACAGCTACAGTTCACTTTCCCTTTTCAAATAAGCTGTATGTCTTTTAAAATGACACTTTAATTTCTAATACCAACAGGAGTAAACGCAATATGACTTATATGTTAATGCCAATATTATTATCAAAGTCAATATCAAACATCTTACAAAACAATGAAGATAATTGCTCAGTAACACATTTTGGATAACAGATCAAGATGAAAGCAAGCTAGGTTAAAAAGAAAACAATTCTGGACAATTCATGCAACTATTTCTGAATAATACAGTAGATTAAAACAAAACATTTGTTATTATAACCTCAGTTCAGATCTTTCAAAGACTGTAGGGGGTAAATTAACTGGTTTCTTACAAAAAAATTCTGAAATTTGTGACACTCTAGTTCAATATACCGAGGTGTGGCAGAAAAGTAATGAGCCTGATTTTTTATTTACCAAAATTTTTATTTTTTTCAAACATCAATGTTATCCCCTTCAAAGTAGTTCCCTTGGGCAGCTACACACCGATGGAGACGTTGTTCCCACTGTTGGTAGCTGCGCTGGAAGTCTTCAACCAGTATGGTCTTCAGCATGTCCGTTACACTCTTTTGGATGTTTTCTAAAGTCCCGAAATGACGCCCTTTGAGGACATTTTTCAGTTTAGGAAAAAGGAAAAAGTCACACGGACTGAGGTCAGGTGAATAAGGGGGCTGGGGAACCACAGGAACGCCTTTTGAGGTCAAAAATTCTGTTATGGAGAGGGCAGTTTTTTGGCACCATTTTGGCACAGACCTTTCGCATGTGCAAATGTTCAGTCAAAATTTGATGAACGGTAAATCTGTTCAAATTTAATTGTTCACTCAACATTCTTAATGTTAAACGACGGTCTGATCTCACAAGAGTGTTCACACGTTCGATGTTTTCATTTGTTTTCGAAGTTGAAGGCCTCCCTGAACGGTGTTCACCTTCAACGTGTTTACTGCCTTCCAAAAATGATTTGTGCCAGCGAAAACTTGAGCTCGGGATAAAGAATGTTTCTCATAGGCCTGTTTTAACTTTTTAAACGTCACACTTGCCGTTTAATGGCACAACGTTGCTCCAAATTCCGCTGTTCCATTTTGCGTGACGCACAACCAAAAACACAACTTCGCTAATAGCAGTCACAAAAATCACGTAGTTAACGGAAGGAGTTGAAACTCGCACTGAGCTATGGGAGGGTACTGATACACGTGCTCTATCAAGGACAACAGCGCAGCGTTGCCAGATCGCTTGCAGTGTTGCCAGTCTCATTACTTTTCTGCCACACCTCGTATTCCTTTACTATAAACAAATAGAGGGAGGCTGAATGTGGACCTGGGGTATGTTTATGTGGTTGAAATAATACCAAAATGATTTGCTGATATTAAATCCTGAAGTTATAATGTAAAAAAATAATTAAAGATACAGTTGTAATAAGTGCTTGGATGTCTTTATTAATTATTCATAAAAATATGACCTGATCTTCAGCTAAATCACAATAACACACTACACCAACATAATCTACTTAAACTAATTAAACGCAAACAACTGCATTTTCTTGTCAATACTGAGCATTTATTAAATAATTCCAAAGTTCACAAACATCTTCATGTAACTGTATATTACTAAATTTACAGACTTCCTGATCTTTATTCCACTGCAATACCTTGTGTACTGGGAAAACAGGTACCAGACTGCACACTGGGCATCTTGCAGTTAGGGACCAACTGGGACCAGTATTGAAAGATGTTAGACAGACAGGCACAGACACAAAAAAATTAAATTTCAAAACAAAAGTGGGTTTTTATTTACAGGTATACATCAGATAGTGTCAGGTGAGCTTTTTATATAGTCCACAACACAAATGACACACAAAACATAGACGCAATGACCTAAAATTATTGAAACTATACAATATTTACAGTGAGTATGGCACGAAGGAAAGAAATGAAAATGAAACAAAAATCAGACAGGATAGGATCCCACTGCAGCACAGCATCTAACAAATCTAAGGATTTCAGTATTAAATAAGAACATTAAGAATTCTGCAAACAAAGGAATACAAATTAGTTCTTCAAGCTTGTTTGGTCAGATAACAATAGACAAAAAATTGCAGTCTTCCTCAATAAAAATGCAGACAGATAAATGCTACACAGGTCATTTTCTAGATATTGTACGTAGTGTGGTCTCAAAAAATTTTGAAAAAAAATACCAGGCGTACCCATGTTATCTAAGAGACACCTTGTAAAATAATTCTGATGCAAGATCAACACTTTCTGAGATACGGCCAATTTTGTGAGGGGAGAGGGGTGTCAAGTTTGACACGGCTTTATTTTGTCATCAATTTCACAACACCATATCCATATCTCAAGAACTAAACCACCTAGCAGGCTCAAATTTTGCGCACTGGTACCATTATACGTATAGTATGTAAGAAAATCAAAATGTTTGGTGCAGATGACGCCACTTGGTAAGAGTAGACATTAAAATATGGGAAAAAAATAAATTTGCACCTTTGGATTTGCCATGCTTAAGCTTTCATAAAGCATACTTCTAACTGATGCAGCCTGTTCATTTATTTTGTTCATGTTTAGATACCTACACAGGGCTTTTCAAAAACCTATTAACAAATAAGAAAATGCATTTGGGTTTGACCATCAGACCTCTCAAACGTGAAAAAATCATTTTGGGTCCAATTTTCAGAATGTCCAGACAATTTTAAAATTATTTTTCCTGTATTCTACATGGTCCATTCTTTCTGAAAAAAACAAACGTCTTGCTTTTCTTATGAAAATCTCTCATTTTTATTTTCCATTTTAAACATGGGTTAAACTCACCATTTTGTCAGTAATGATAATTATTAGTTTCTTCAATACTAAATTGGGTATAGGATTAATGGGAAAAAATAAATCACCAAAGGCACATTAAGCACAAAACATGAACAACAGCTGCTTAATTTATGAGTAAAAACAACACGAGTTATGATGAAATGTTAACATCTTGATAGTGCAGCAGCAGGAATATTACTCTTTTCATTTCCGTTTTCTTCAAAGTGCAGAGTGTAGGGCATCTTTGTCTTTGATATTAAAATGGTAGCGCTTCCCACTGACCGCTGTAGGTGCACTAAGCAGTGCAATGACACACTGTAATGACACCCAACAAACATCATCTCTAGGTGGCCACTGGAAAGACTGTGCAGGATAGCTTGGATGCATGAAACATATCAAGAGATCGGATTCCCCTTTACTCGTGTCATGATTCACACCAATCTAACATTTTTCATCATACACACACCCAACATAGCCTCTAATAGGACACTGGTCTAACACGAGGGACACATCTGATCCATTAGGAGTGCGATTGTAAGAGTGTAGGATCTCAACTGCTGCCTCAGTTGTGAATGTTCAGGGAGACGGTCTTCACCAGACATCTGGCTGACTTTGAGTTTGCCATCTTCTTTAGGGATACAAAATATAACAGTGGTATTCTCAGGTACCAGGTGCTCTTTTGGCCATGAAGAATCACATTCTCTGTTCAACTTGAGATAGGACATTGTCATTTGATATGAAATAAGTTTGACATTTCTGATAACTTACTGATTGAAAACACAATGATTACCATTATTGACATATGGCACATTCAGCCAATGTTTAAGACAGAAAATAAACATTAAAGATTTGCAGAAGAAAAGCAAGGTTTGTGTTTTGAGAAAGAAGGGACAATGTAGAATAAATGAAAAATACTTAAAACATAATCTGCACATTTCCACAAGCCATTAGGGTGCTCTGAAAATGAAATCCAAAATGATTTTTTTGGAATTGAGAAGTCTGCTGTTCAAACCCTGATACAGTTACTTTTCTTTTAATTGCTTTTTTCAGAAAGCCTCTATAGCAGGGGTGCCCACACTTTTGCAGCTTGCGAGCTACTTTTAAAAATGACCAGGTCGAAATGATCTACCTACATTAAAAATGCTATATTGTAGAGCCAAATAATGCAGTCAAGGAGGTAGCTCTTGGAAAGACTTCTTATGCTTAACGATCGGGTGACTCACCCGGACCAATGCTTCGGTGCGTCTGCCTTTGCTTTTGAATTCAGCCGAGTGAAAAACGACGGCTGTCCGATTAACTGCGATTTTAGTTCCCTCTCCTTTCTCTTTCTCAGATCGCTTTTCGGAAGGAAGTCAGTTTCGTAGTTTTTATGAACAGTTCGAAAGTGCCTTTCCACATTTTCGGTCTTTGGAATAGCAATGATAGATTGACAGATCAGACAAACGCACTTTGATTGTGACACTGTGAGAAAAAAAATCCTCTTCCAGTTCCACATCCAGCCCATACCATTCCCAAGCAATTTTTTTTTTTTTTTTATTAACCCTTCTTTAGTCGATATAAATTGGAAGGCTAACCAGATCACTTAGATAGCCAGAGTTTTGCAGTAGCTTGTGCATTTGGTCATGGGTGCGGGATGACCAGTGTGTTAGAAGAAAAGAGATCTCAGACTGGCTGCCCTGTATGTCAATAAAGTGGCAAATGCCATAGGGAGGATATATGATAGACTAACATTTAAAAAAAAAATTTTTTTTGAATGTAACGCGATCTACCTGCACAACCTTTCTGATCTACCGGTCGATCGTGATCGATGTCTTGGGCACCCCGCTCTATAGTTATCTAAATAAACGAAAAAAATCAAAAGTCTATGTTGGTTACAATTATGCATGTCTGAGACCGAAACAGTGTTAAGCCAAAAACTCAACGTTTTGGTCAGTTTCAAGGTCATCTAGACCAAATGTTTTAGTTTTGTCACATACTATACCAATTTATGTACCGGCATAAAATCCAGGGCTGTGGAGTCGGAGTCGAGGAGTCGGAGACAATTTTGGGTACCTGGAGTCAGAGTTGGCAAAAAGTTAACCGACACCGACTCCTACTAAATTTAAATGGGAATTAAAAAAGTAAGTTGAAATGTCCCAATTCACAAACAGTCATAATGAACTACTTCTCTGCTGTAAGAATAAAGCCCAATGCATGTAGTGCATAATGTTACCACAAAACGAACATGTCAAGTAACCATGAAGCATGCTTTTCATTGACCGTATGCGTCACTATATGGGATGTAATGCACAGGTAAGGTGCGGCACCGCTTTCCATTGTGTCGTGTTCCACTGTTACAGGGAACTGTGAACCTAGCCTAAAGCCCCCCATACATTTACAGATGTTTCTTAGAACTCTACACTGATTTTAGATTGCATTTAAAGGGAACCCGAGGTCAGAGGAATATGGAGGCTGCCATATTTATTTCCTTTCCTTTAACTATAACTGTATTCCAAGTTTAGTATAGGTTTTCCAGATATTGTTTTTAGTTCATATAGTTAAGCTTTTTTTTTTGTTTTAAAAGTTAAAACTACAAAAGAATGTGGTTTGTATTTTTGAACCAATACATTTCCTGTTCCTGATTTTTATGCCTGCTATTACTATCCAGACACTTTTTAAAAAAAAAAAAAAATTAAACAAAACCTTGTTTTCATTGTGTTTGTCTTTAATCTGGCATTATAGTAGAGTGTTGGCTTCCTAGCCAGTAGTTCTGTGGTGAAATGACATGTATGTTGCCTTCCTTTCCTTCAATGGATGTAGAAAATACATTAGCATAGTATATACATACAGAGGAGTCGGAGTCGGAAGATTTAGAAACTGAGGAGTCGGAGTCGGAGCATTTATCTAACGACTCCACAGCCCTGATAAAATCAACCCCACCCTTCCCTCGGTAAACTGGCTGTATCTTGGAAAGTATTGATCTCACATCAAAAAAAAAAAAAGTACAGGGTGTCTTCTGACTGACAGGGGAACGCCTGGTAATTTCTCCAGAATTTTTTGAGTCTATTGCTTAATTTGACATGGAATGACCCAAAAAACTAAATAAAAATTGAATCAGAAAAAGAGCAGGTTTCATTTTTTTTAAACTGATAAGAAGCATTGTATAAAAATCATATTTATAACAGGTAGCCAGAGTGTTTTCTTTGCATGGCTTAAAATTTCATTATTAAGTGCCATGAAGGTAGGTTAAGAGAGATTTTATTTAGGCCACATGTGTTAATCATCATTATATCTTCTTCATCCTATGATTAACACATTTTGCATAGTCATGATGAATTATAATAAAAGGGAATTTAAAAAAAGAAGAAAAAAAAAAAACAGGTTTTTCTTTGCATCACCTACTTGGATTGGAAAACCTTGGGATGTGAGCTGTGTAAACTTTAGTTAGGCCTTTTCCAGATGGTCTGGGCAAACTCATACTGCACAGGATTAGATTGATCGAGGTGCAAGCCTACTAGCGCTTCTATAAAAAGGGCTGTTATCATCTATTTGTCCAAGAACCTTTCCACTTTAAATTCCAACTTACTCTACTTCCTAACTGCACCAAATAACCTAATGCTTTTGTGCTAGGAATGCAAGGACAAGACAACATCCGGTCCGGCCTGCAGCTTGATTCTAAAGGAGGTGCGCAAAACAATTTTAAGAAGCCAAAGACGCACACACATTCCCGAACACTAAGAACTAGCCATGGCAACCAAAATAAAATAAAGGAAGTGGTCTAAAGAAAATAAACCTGTTATTCAGGCCTCATTTCCTGAGTGTACAATTCAATAAGCTACCATTACATTTCAGAGAGAAACAACATATCCTAATACCGTAGAAAAGTGTTTCATTACATATACAATACAGATAAGAATGCAATGGCATTGTCATAACACTGTAAGTCAAAGTATTAACAGCAAAACTCATGGGAAGAGGATTTCTTCAATGAGGAGAATCCTTTCAAAAGAACTCAATGACAATGAGAGTATTAATAATTCTGAAGTCTGCCTTAAGTTAACATGCTTTAAATACCTCGAATCTAAACTGTCCAAAACATTTATTAGTGTCTTTAAAATTAATTCCCTACCAGACCCAATGGTAGTTCTAACAAATACTTCAATCCTCAAGTTTCATTCATTTATTAATTGTACTCCCTTCATCCATTTGAGAGCCGTAGGTGGCAAATCATTCTAATCAGGATCGGATACAAGGTAAGAAACAACCCAGGATAGGATTCAACTGCAGCACAGCATCCAACAAATCAAAGGGTTTCAGTATTAAATAAGAACATTAAGAATTTTGCAAACTAAGGAACCCAAATTAGGTCTTCAAGCTTGTTTGGTCAGATAACAATGTTATCCCAATACCCCATTAACATGCTATCATCAAGGTTTCAGTTTCAGCTACACTACTTTTGCAGTTTTTCCAAATTTCATCTAGCCTTTTGTATGAAGAAATGCTTTTTGGATACCATTCTGAATAAACTTCAACTTTATATTCTATTGCCACCCAGGAGAATCTAAGTGAATGACCTTTGATGCCAATAATTTCTGGCTATAGGATTAACCTTCAATGCACAGCCATGCTTAAAGGATTTCTAGAAGTCCAGGTAAAGTATGCTGTATGTTCCTTTTCTCTTTTACTCCAGTTTCCTACTGACAAAAGCCCAAAATGTTGGTTTGGCTAAGTTTTCCTTTTAAAAAACCATAATGAATGTGATTTTGAATATTATATTCACAAACAAAAACTGCTTTTTTTATAATAATCCCTTTCCTATCTTTTAAAAGACATTTAGTTCTAGTTACACCAATGCTTGTGTAGCTTATCAGGCAACAAGTTGTTTCCAGCAAATACAATCACAACTTCCTCCACCTCAGCCCATTACATATCGAGGCATTTCAGATCATCAATGAATGTCCCTCGCCAGGTCATTCATGTTCGCCCCCTCATTCGCCAACCGCCTGATGATTTCCACGTCATGGCTGTTTATGGGTTCCGATTAGCTATATTTCTGAAGACAATGAGCTCAGATTCTATTTAATTCTTCTTGTGCAGATACTAAATGGAGTATTTGGTTTTTTTTTTCATTCATTGTTTTTTTACTCATTTTGGATAATTGCCCTAGAGTAAATTGTTACAAATTGTTTCATCATTTTACATGCAAACACAAGAGACTGTGAACTTCATCAATTAAAATCAATTTCATGTCTGCCAACTGTTACTAATAATTAATCACTACTAATTTCTAATAAAAAAAAAAAAACAACAGCAAAGCAAATAAAAACTTTGATTACTATTTTACCAACTAGATAAGCTTGTCATTACTAATTTAAATTGGTCACATTATTTCATCATGATATAGTTTCTTTGAATTGAACCATTACACATCTAACAGCTTATTCTTCCAATGGCTTAAATTCACTACCCAAGATCTTTTTGATTTGTGTTTACAAATGGCATTATGTTCCCCGACTGGCATGTCATAACAGATACAGTCATATGAAAAAGATTGGGAACCCCCTTAACTCTTTGGATTTTTGTTTATCATTGGCTGAGCTTTCAAAGTTGAAACGTCTTTTTAATGTATGACATGCCTTATGGAAACAGGAGTATTTCAGCAGTCACATGAAGTTTATTGGATTAATGTAATATGCATTGTAACAAAATTAGACAGGTGCATAAATTTGGGCACCCCAGCAGAAATATGACATCAATTCTTAGTTGTGCCTCCTTTTGCAAACAGAACAGCCTCTAGATGCCTCCTATATTTGAGGAGTATTGTTGACCATTCTTCCATACAAAATCTCTCCACTTCAGTTCAATTTGATGGCTGTCGAGCATGGACAGCCTGCTTCAAATCATCCCATAGATTTTCGATGATATTCAAGTCAGGGGACTGTGACGGCCATTCCAGAACATTGTACTTTTCCCTCTGCATGAATGCCTTTGTAGATTTCGAACTGTGTTTTGGGTCATTGTCTTGTTGGAATATCCAATCCCTGCGTGACTTCAACTTTGTGACTGATGCTTGAACATTATTCTGAAGAATTTGGTGATATTGGGATGAATTCATGCAACCCTCAACTTTAACAAGGGCCCCAGTTCCTGAACTAGCCACACAGCCCCACAGCATGATGATACCTTCACCAAATTTGACAGGTGGTAGCAGGTGTTTTTCTTGGAATGCGGTGTTCTTCTTCCTCCTTGCAAAGCGCTTTTTGTTCTGAACAAATAACTCAATTTTTGTCTCAGTCCAAAGCACCAAAATGAATATGGTTTGTCTAAATGAGCATTGGCATACAACAAGCGACTCTGTTTGTGGCGCGAGCATCACCCTGCCATACAGATGTTCTTTGTGTAAATTGCGCTGAATTGTAGAACGATGTACTGATACACCATCTGCAGCGAGATGTTCTTGCAGGTCTTTGGAGGTGATCTGTGGGTTGTCTGTCACCATTCTCACAATCCTGTGCATATGCCGCTCCTGTATTTTTCGTGGCCTGCCAGACCTGCTGGGTTTAACCTCAACTGTGCCTGTGGCCTTCCATTTCCTGATTCCATTCCTTACAGTTGAAACGGACAGTTTAAACCTCTGAGATGGCTTTTTGTAGCCTTCCCCTAAACCAGGAGACTCAACAATCTTTGTTTTCAGATCTTTTGAGAGTTGCTTTGAGGATCCCATGCTGTCTGTCACTCTTCAGAGGAGAGTCAAAGGGAAGGACAACTTGCGATTGACCATCTGAAATACCTTTTATCACTCATGATTGGACACACCTGTCTATGGAGTTCAAGGCTAATCCAACCAATTTGGTGTTGCAAGTAATCAGCATTGAGCAGTGACATGCATTCAAATTGGCAAAATTACAAGGGGACCCAAATGTTTACACAGCCAGTTTTTTTTTACATTTGATTTAATTTCATACAACTAAATGCTGCTTCACTAAAAATCTTTGTTTGGAAAACACCGCAGTACTCAGATGCTCCTAGGAAATGAAAGACGTACCACTGTTTTCTTTTTTTGTTGATAGGAGAGTCTATTATGCAGGCTGAGAGGGGTTCCCAAACTTTCATATGACTGTAAATGTTAAAAGTAACTAGAGAAGTACAAACGAGAATGTGTTTTTTTTTTTTTAAGAAATGAAAACAACAACATGCTAAATTTACTGAGACCCACTAAGGAAGTAAAGTTGCTATTCAAAAGTCATACTCATGACTATTTTTATCCTCGCTCAACAGCAGTTAACAGGGTTGAAAACTGTGGTCCTGTCAGATTTTTTTTTGGTCCGTTTAATTATACTGAGCTCAAGTTACACATTTTACTACTTCTCTTTACCCTATTGTCCTGCAGTGTTATTTTTGCTTGTGTTAGCTAGCACTGCAAGAAGAGAGCCCACCACAAGATGCCTGACCAAAAATCATATGCCAAATCTACACCATACACTGCAAATTATTGTTCATCTCCTGCTGTTAACCACAGATGTAAGCAACCTCTGCGATAGGTTTGATTAAATTGTTAAGAGTACCAACCTAGTTACTCAAAATGTTAATTCACTCAGTAGTAGTTATGCTTGCAGGCAGTGAGTGTATGCCAATAAATGTATTTAATTTATTATAGTGCAATGCCTATTAGTGCCTGCATATGAAGAAACCTAAAAAAAATGAGAGAGAGACGTTGGGGGTTGGATGATTGTTCCCAGATCTCCAAGCAAGGTCTGCTGTATTCCTGTGAAACAAGCCTCAAATATAACCAAGTTCTTAACAACTGAATTCAAACAACCTTATGTTTCAGGACTGTGAGAATACAAGACTACCACAGTATTACAGACATGATGCAGAAATCAGTGATGGATCAAGAAGAACAAGTTCAGGAAATGGATGGTTGGATGGCTGGTATTTCTGTTAATTCATTACATCATTCGGCAGCATGGTTTGGCTCATTTCCTTGATCCTCAGTATTCTTGGAATGCTGGAACACTCCTGCAGTGAAACAAGTGGTGGTGTGCAGGAATTGTTTTACCATTTCTGTCCTTGATAGTCAATGCAGTGTTTTGCAGAATGATTTCATTCCATCTTCCTACTCAAAAGGGCACTGTCACTTTACTTCTTTGATATAATAGGAAAATTAAAGCCATTAAAATATCTTTCTACAATTAATTTTTACTTTATGGACTTAAATAATATGTATGCTCAGTTAAAACAAAAAACAATGTAGTTCATAGTATGCAACATTGTAAATAAAATGTAAGTGAATGGAAGTTCACTTACTAGCAGATTTAGTTATTACTATATAGTAGCCATATAGTAGTCAGTAATAGCAACACTGACTCTGAAACCTTTTGTCTGGTGAATTTGTTCCAATTCAAAAAAAAAAATAAAAAAATACATCAGTAAGAAAAGTATCATTTGCCTTAGTTCACAACTGGCCATGCCAAATCATAAGCATTTTAAAAAGGACCAATTTGTTTTCCCTTCAGTCCAAGCATACAGTCTGACAAACTCACTATTTCTCCTGACACCTTCCTTAATCAGTAAGTGTTCCTGTTCTTTGTGAATGTGAAAGCATAATAAATATTTATGCTCATAGGCCTTTCAAGAAGGAACCTTCCCGTTTCCCTTTCTCTTTACCTGCTAAAAAATACATTTTATGTACAACTCCAATTTATGTCATCTACGAAAGTTAGTGCATGACTCATCCATTGTAGGCTGCCATAACAATGGAGATGCAGAAGTATACAGAAAAGAGGTGGAGGGGATTGTGAAATGGTGCAGAGAAGACTGCACAGAATTTAAACATTAGAAAGACAAAGGGATTTGCAACAGACTTCAGACCTGTCGGAGTGCACCAAGACCAGTCACCATAATGTAAGAGGACATGGAGCTGGTGCAGACTTCTAAATAGCTGGGGTTCCATCTGAATCATTGACACGATTTGATGGAAAACAGGGGTATGCAGTACTATAGCCAAGCCAACTTTTTTTTGTGAAGAGACTAATTCTTTAATGTAAGCAACATGCCACTGGGCATGTTCTACCGCTCCAAAGTAGTTTATGTACTGTTCTGTGCTGCTGTCTGCTCAAGGAATTCCAGACACCTGATCTAACTAATCAGGAAGGTCGGCCAGCAGCACTACAATTATGACCACAGACTCACTAGGATGGATGGATGGATGGATACTTTATTAATCCCAAGGGGAAATTCACAAAAAAAAGTGACAGAAAAGAGGATCACGGCAACATTAGAGGCCAATATGACTAATACTGCCTGTGCTCTCCATGAAGTATTGGCCTGCTGCACCTTTAACCACAGACTGCTCGAGATAAACTCTCTGAACTGGAAACACTTGGAGTTTTAACTTGGCAGCATTAAATAGTGCCACACATAAACAGTGACATTAGTGGTGAATTGAACATTGAAAGAGGGAGTAAGTGAAAAGTTTGAAAGCGTTATGTAGATCTCCCCGAATTAGAAGTTTGCATGAGTCCATGCAGGTTACAAAAAGGGCTACATGTTATATTCAGGGCCCATTTCATACAGTTAAATCATTTGAAGCAAATGGTTGTTTTTTTTCACCCTTTTAATTAGTTTGATCCTTTTTAGAATATGTTCAGGATGCATCAATAAGGGAGGATGTTTGGGCGTTTGGACTGATTGCTTTGGGACCTTTCGGATAAACAGAACTGAACCAAATGATTCAAATAACTTTGTTGAACTAGGAAATGCCCATCACTAAGCAGCATCACCAAATTGTATGTGAAAATACAAGCTTTAAACCGAAACTGCACAGGTAACAGTACGTAAGTGAAATGGGCTTATTATAGGATAAGTAAGTTCAGTCAACAACTTAAACAATTAACAGACTGAAAGGATTTATTTTTACGTTGGTCCGCGCATGCAATTTCTGCATTGTTGCAGACAATGTGTTCTTTTGTTAACATCAGTTTTGTCTCAATTGTCTAAAGGTGGACTTAGAACAGTTTTAATGTAAATGAATGCAGTGGGTCAGAGCCCATCCCAAGGTACATGAACTCAGATTCTCAAGGGGTGCTTTAGTCTAACCACAATGGCAGCACTGGGACAAGAACTAATTCTGCAAGTGATGGTCTTCTATGTTGATTACAACAACTTGTATGAAGAAAGAAGAAAAAAAAAAAACCCTACCACTAAAATGTGTTCATATCCTCTGTGTTTTCTACAGAAAGTTCAATATATAGTAATTTATTACACATCAAACGTTTCTCCATGCATACAAAATAAAAACTGTGCTAAATTAGCTTTCCTAGTCTCTATGTGCCACTGCATTAGTAAAATTCCATTTAAGGGTCACTGGCAATTCTTTGAGACAACCAGCATTCTTTATCCATTTTGTCCAAGATATGCATGTCTAGGATTAGGTCCTTCCTTGTACCCAGTGCTGCCACAACGGCTTCTGCCCCACTGGTAGCTATTAATTAGATTAAAGAAAAAAAGACCTGAAAGTGTATTGCACTATGAACACAAAATGTTACATTTTCACAAATGTGTACTGCTAAAAATCCTAATGTGTTATGCACACAACATAACCAATCTCAAAGCAGCTGTAAAACATTCTTCTATGTCATAAAGAACCGAACATGAAAAGCACCGATTACTGTGAATATATACTATGTATAAAACACACACAGAATTTTCAAGGTGAAGTGGCCCAGCAACTACTGAACTTTGCTATTGTACTAATGGAATATTTTCTTATACTAACCACTTCAAAAATCACTACTTGCCTGCTGACTTACTGATAATCAAACAGATTATTATATTTACAGTCCAAAAATAAATCACTGATTAGAGCATATTTAGTATGGTACTCAAAATAATTCCTTAGATATAAACAGCAGTTATTAAAAAAAAAAAAAATTGAGTCCACACAGTGGACATGCTTCAGCTTAGTTCTGCTTAGTGTCACTTAGTTTGTTCTAATTTGCAAAATATGTCATCTGCAGAAAAAATAAATTCTGCAGCCAAATGATAATGTTAAATTCGCCTTAATTTTTCATTCTGTGACCTACTATATTAAATAAACTAAAACAGCATATACAATATAGATTCATGTACACCTATTTCAGTATTCCCAAACCCATTTAAAACAATAAGGGGTCCTAGTTGCCAAAGCCAATCCCAACTGCATTAGGAAGAAAACAATATGCCTATTTCCACCCGTTTGTTAGCGATGGAAATTTGCAGGCAAGTAATAGAACTAGCAATTATAAGTGTTAATTGTCCTACCACACATCACATTCTAATGTATAAATTATATGTAATAAGAATTATAATTAAAATTTAAGACTACAAATCTATGCATTTTATATGTCCTACAAATACAGGACCAGAATCATGCACTCACTATCTAGTATTAAAAAAAAAAAAAAAAAGACTAAACTACTCTGCCCAGTGATGGGTTTTCTTAGAACTCTAAAAATAACTTTCATTATTAAATTCTTCTTCATCTTGTTTCTTCCAGCTGACATACCCTTTCACTGTTTAAGGCCACACACAGAAATAATTGGTATTTCAGCACAAATTATTCTGTAAAAAAATGATGCCTTAAAGAAACAAAGCAATTCAAAGACATTGGAAACTAACTAATTTTATATAACCCAATGCAATATCTCATTCTCAAACTCACTTAATCCAATGTATGGTCAGGGAAGGTCAGAGATTACCCAGAATGCATACAATGAAAGGCAAAACATTTAATTGGGATAGAACTGGGAGTTATACTCCATTACAGTTGTCACTCACACGCACATCCACATTCAAAATGAATCATCAAGTAGCCAACACTCGGGTCATTCTGATGAGAGAGGAAAACACAGAAAACACCCCACATGCACATCAACTCGGCACAGGTTTCAAATCCCACAAGATGTGACGATCACTGTGCTGCCTTAACCCAATTCAGGAGTCCTGGAAGTCAGGAAAAAAATTACCACAAAAAAAAAAAAAAGATTCTTAAATTCAGGCAAGTTTGTGTACAAAACCCATTTTCTGGGTTTCTTAGAACTGTTCTACAATCCAATATGCTACTATGCATAAAATGACATGCTAGAAAAATTAAAAGTGTAATTAAATTGTTAGATCCCAGTGAATGTTTCACAAAGATATGTCTAATTAATTTCCAGAACAAACATGGTCACAAATGGCAAGTGTGCCATCTCAGTTCCAAAATCTGTATTTGACTCTTGTCTTAGTCACTGTCTGTGTGGAGCACACATTGTCCATATCTGAATAGGTTTACTCCCTTCACGGCAAAACATTAATGTCATGTTGACTAGGAATTCTAAAAGTTCTAAATGATCATAGGCGTATGAAGTAAGTGTGCTCTGCAACTAAGTGTAAAACTGTATTCTGCCAATAGCTTAGTAGATATCAACATAGACAAATAAGCACAAGCAATAATAAAGACCTAAAACAAGCACCACTCTAATGAAAGAAAAATCTAATCTAGCAAAAAACAAAAGAAAAGCATATAGCTACTCCTGTACTTCGTGCTACCAAGAAAAGCCCTAACTAACATGGCATAAGACAACACAGAAAACGTTCACTTATTTCAATCAGGTTCTACATGATGCTCGGAGAAACTAATGCATGTAAATAGTTGAATTTAAATGCCAAATTGCATTGAGGCACAACTTGCTACATAAACGAGCTCTTTACAAAAACAACAATGAATATGTTTTCTAATCAGAACATGTTGACATTCTCAAACAGAATTTAGCAATTATTTTCTGAAATGGTCTGTGAGATTATTTACTAATTCTAAAAGAAAGTTTTGACAGCTTCACCGGCGAGAAGTTCGAACAGGGCGGGCCGGCCCCTTCTCTCTTTCTCGATGGTTACACGTCCAGCCTACGTTAGAACACCAATCGCTGCATCTGGTCGCATCGGTTTTAAAAAGTTGAACTACAGAGAAAACCAACCACCTTAAGCAGCTGCCAAGGCGGCTTCGGATCTTGAAGGAGGTAATGTCATATATGCTGTGAATTCTTTCAGCCTGCCACATCTACTTCCCTCCCTAATGAATGATGGGCCCCCAGTTTTCACCATCGACACATTCTCTCAGGGCATGTTGAATCCTGCAGTTGAAATGTCTCAGGGTGGACATGTAGAAGTTCAGTGAGAGGCAAGATCGGCAGACCCTATTAGCATGTCCCGTAGATGATAGGACTATGCAATGCTTCTTGTACACATAGACATGGATTACAATTCAAAGTACCAAATCCAAACCATTTTTATTTTTGTCCTGGTGATACTTTACTACAAATAAGTTTTCTAGTATATATTATTTTTATATCGCATTCTTTAAATCCTACTTCTAACCTAAACCTTTTCTTGACGCCTAAATGTAATTATTTTTCAAGTGCCTATTTTAATGATTCTACCTTTACTATGCGAAATGCCAAAAGGGGACTCTGCTCTGTTGGGCCCTTGAGCAAAGCCCTTAACCTGCAATTGCTGAGCGCTTTGAGTAGTGAGAAAAGCGCTATATAAATGCAAAGAATTACTATTAGGTACAACGTACGTTTGGCTCCGTTGATGTTGATGGCTCAGGCTCGACATGGGAAGGCTTTTCTTAGTATCTCAGTACTTTGTGCAATTAATTACTTCAATTATCTTGTATTAAACCAATATAAAGCATTCCTGATTGTGCAAGGTGGAAAAGGGCCAATATAAAAAGTGAAGTGCTATTCAGTAAGCCTTTTTTTTTTTTATAAAACGTTTTTCTTCAAATACTATTTTCGCAAGAAAATTATTACTAAGAATCCAAGCTTTGCTATTTAACAGGTAAAACGCCATTACTAACCCCTTGAGCTAATAAAGTTTTTTTGACAGTATAGGTCACTTGACCTTCTTGCAAAAACTTCTATCCTCTGTAACGGTTACCATCGCGAATACCACTCGAGATGCCCGGTCTTGCTCATTCAGGATACCGTAAGAACTGTCACTAAAACTTTAGAGCTAAAGCTGTCAACAGTCAAGCACTGCACACTCAAAAATACCTTGATCATTTGATGCTCGTTCACAAAATTGGGCAAAGCGATGACATAATTTTAGGCCTTGAAGGTAAAGACGATTACTGAATAGAATATGCATTGGTCTGGTACGACAATCAATTCATTCCATCCGTCAAATGTTTTCAATACAAAAATGCTTACAGATCTCCTTGTTCACCAGCCAGGGTTTCTCACTAATCTGATCAAACGCCTCATTGCTTTCTCCGTTCGACTATTGCCGTTTTAGCACATACAGTAGCAAAGCATAATTCTGAAACACCGAACGGTTCCATAAGTCAGTCTTGTAAAACACGAAAAAAACAATTCACCCCAACAAGTTTAACAGCAGATCAACGCCGGACAAACACACTCCTTACCTATAACGATCCTCAGATGTTTCAGGCGAGTCAGGACATCCTTTTTAGGGTCCAGTACTTTCTGTGTCGATTTCTTGACGTCCCCATGGGTCTTTTTAGAAAACATGCCGAAGGCAAAAATGAAGAAAGAATACAGGTAGAAGACGGACGAACGAACGAGAGCCCTTGTGTGTTAAAAGAACATTGAGTCTTGAACCGTTATTGTTAAAAACATAAAAATAAACAAACAATCAAAAACACATACGTTTGGCTTTTAAAGATGCCTACATATTACAGGTTTAATAAAAAAATAAATAAAGATGCACTTGCACGCTTCCATTTCCTATGAAACATTTACAAGAACGATACATTTCTCCCAAAAACCCATGACCATTCTTCCCCACGGCAGAATAATAAATGTCTTCAAATATGGCGGAGATTCCAGTTAAGAAAACAAACTAATCGATATCAGAGCGATTCAACTGAGCGCGGCGCGAACAAGTTTCTAGTAGCCCAGAAAAAAAGGAGTTGCGATTTCAAAAAGATTCGTCTGACATTACTGCCACCACACTATATGGATTGTGTAATGGTTATTTGTAGTTTATCTAGTGTGGGTCAAAATATACGCCCCGCAGTTGTCATGGAAACCGCAAGCTGTCATTGTATTACCGGATATCTTAAGTACCTACAAATCAGCCCGGTTCACTCGCTGTAAACGCACTAGGTCATAGCATTTGCAAAAGCCGCTGCTAGCTGAGTCACGAACTGGGTGTTGTTAGTCTGATTGCAACTTTTGTGTAACGCTTTAAATTTCTTTTAAAATCAATTAAATAAACGTTTGCTTTTTCCATTGGCAAGAACTAGCTAGCACATCTCGCTAGCACATGTAAGATTAAGATTGAAAAGTTGCTGGCCAATTGTAATTTCAGGTTAAAATGACAACGCCCACCATCTGGTGAGATTGACAAAGCTTTGGTCAATCACTATTTCATATTTTCAATAAAAACGCCCATCCTGCCCTGTGGGGCTATTGGAAAGAACAAGGAGGGATCCTACCACGGATGGGGAACTCCCATATTCACTCATCCAGGGTCAATATAAGCCAACAATTAAACAAACTTTAACTGGTTGGGATGTAGGGGGAAGAGACTATCCTGACAACGCGCAGAGCAAGGCAGAAAACTGCATTGCTCGGTTCGCAAACCCAATGTAGTGGTTGTTTCCACTGGTCAGTTCGAGTATATTCACCGATCAGATTTTAGCATGTGGGAGAAACGTTGTGGAAATCACTTGGGGCAAAGTGAGGATACTGTGAAAAGATAACGAGCGAGTCGGATTTGAACCCATGCCGTTGGATCCCTTTCATTTATTTAGTTTCCAAATCCGCGTGCTACAGAATTAAACCGCGGTAATCCAGTGCTTTACCATTGCAGCAATCAGAGCAAGGCAAGATAAGGCAAGAAAGTAGGCATACCAGTAAGGCATGCCAATTTACACAACCTCACTCGCTCATAACTGGTGCAAATTCAGACGAATCTGTGGGCAAATGTATTTAACGCAGAATAAATGGTAAAACAACGAGCGAGTGAAATAAACAGAAAACACTCTGGATGGACGCATTAAAAATGTTTATTTTGAAAAACATATTTTCATTCGCCTTTATGAACGATCTATTTAACAACCTTAATTTCAGCTTCAAATGTACTTAATTGTTATAAGTTAATTTCACATTTAAAGGTTGTTATATACTGTTTTAGACAGTAAATCCTTAGGTAATACGTGTACACCAGAAACATGAATGAGCATTCAAATATAAATGTTACAGATCTAAATAACCATGCATCGTGGGGCACTAAGAATATTTTCAAAAGAATACATTTGAATATCTTGTTCTCAACTTCTGCACAATTAAAAGGCCAGAAAATTTTAGACTAAATTATTACTGAATGGTCATGATAACAAATCCAATATATGTACTTTTGTATATACTGTGTTTCCTAGTTTGTATGCCAAATATCTATTTTATATAGCAGCTATCTCGCAGGGTGGGTTAATAATACAATCATATTCTTTTTGGAATCGATTTTATGAATTACGTTAATAAAAAGGCAGTGACAAATTGTGTCATTCGGGAGATGTGTCACCACCAGTATTTGCTGGCATTCCATCATTAGCAGCATCAGAGTCAGCTGCAGGGTAGCCCTGAAAAGTGGGACACCTGCAAAGTTTAAAACGAATTCCAACAAGTGCAGCAACAGTATGTAGTCCTTTTAAGGATAGTAAGCCACCTAAATGAATATATATATATATATATATATATATATATATATATATATATATATATATATATATATATATATATATATGCGGACAATGTGTTCTCCACGTGACAAACTGGGACCCAATATAGGCAATACTGATGGAACCTTTTCAACTGTAAATATTTAATATACCAATTATTTAAAGCGCGAAGAGTAGAAACAAACAAAATACAAATCCAATGTAATACCCTGCAAAAAAAGGCTAACACATTTTACAGGAACTAAAAATGTCTCCACCAAAAAGACTGAGGGGGCTCATTACCTCAGCCACTATTTCCCAGCTGTAAGCATTCTGATCTTCTGGTGCGTGCGTACGTAAAGGTGCTCCTGACACCCCACAGTTTTTTTCCGGCCCGGTAACTCCCGCACTTGTATTTTCAAATTCCCTTTACTCATATTACTAAACATTATTTTTAATTGTTCATCCATGCATGCATGATACCGCTGCGTAGGCTACTTTTTCATTACTACAACGTGTTAATACAACTCTTTATAAAATAGTAATGCACATGTAGCTTTTGGTCAATCATAAACTTTACTACAGTTTATTTTTTCGAATAAGTAAATATTTTCAATTATCTTTGCAACCGTTTGCATATTTTAAACATAACCGTATTAATGTAAAATGTTAGGGCTGCTTTGAGTCATGTTTTGATTGTAAAGCCTTTGGAGATAAATCCGCAAAGCAATAAGGGAACTGTAGTACAAGCCTTACAAACATTACCCTTCTTCTAACGATAACGCGGCTTTCGTAACTACAACTCCCAGCAAGCCATACAAATGGCGGAAAAATCCAAACGGCGCCAGTCAACACGCACGTTTTGTATTAAAGCCCACCTCCTTCGTGTCTGATAGGTTGAGTTTTCCATTGAGGCGATCTAAAGCCAGCAATTGGTGCTAAGGGTTGTCCGTTGTTGCTACTCATACATCATATAGTCAGTTAGGTTGTTTCTGTTTCCCGAAAAAGTATATATTTGTCAATTTATTTGCTGTTTTTTTTTAAGTATTTAAAACAGTCAGCGGAAAGAAATGCCAGTGCATTCGCGGGATAAAAAGGAGGCCAATCATGAGGAAATGGAAGTGGATTATCCGGAGCATGAAGGCACCAGCTCAGACGAGGAAGACACGGAGAGCTCTTCTGTGTCAGAAGATGGAGACAGTTCAGGTAAAAAAAAAAACAAACAACACAATAACCATTCAATGTGTTGTTTCTACGTTTTTTTAATGAAAATGTCGATTATTTGACAAGCATCCAGAAGAAACTTCCTTCATATGCTTTTTTCCAGCCAACGTTCTCGGTGTTATTTGGCTACGTTTGCTGGCTGCGGACTGAGAGTGGAGAAATCTTTTTTTATACATCTATCGTTGACAAAAATGCGGAGTCGCTCATTCAAGTTATTTTTTGGTCATTTTCTGCCTACTTTTTTGAAATGGGGGTGGGAAATACTGCAGGTGAATTTTCTGCCGTTTGATATTTGCACATATATCGTTTACAGTTTCAACACTGGAACGTTCGGCTTATCAACAATAATATTATGTTGCATGTGATGACTTTGAATTTCTTAAGGTTTAGTAAGAGTTTATCCATAACTAAAGAACTCCTGTCTTGCAGACTGATTATTTAAATGTGAAACACTAGTTTCGTGTAAATTGCATCGCGCGAAGGCACAGTGGCGCAGTAGGTAGTGCTGCAGGATAACGGTTTTAAATCATCATACGTGTAGTTAGCACATTCTCTTCGTGCACACGTTTGAGTTCCGTAAGATGCTCAAATGCTTACCATATGCTAGATAGTTACAGTTTATGATTATTAAAGATTTATAATTGTTTGCATCCAGCATTTCATCCTGCCTGGATGTTGTGTTTGTGTTTTTTTTTGTGTTTTTTTTATTATTATAAAGTTAATAACGGCAAGTAGAGGCTCTTTTGTGAGAGCGTTAAAATAAGTGGAGGCCTGCACAAAAAGAATTCTGTAGGCAATAAAATGCAACACGTCACATTTACTCGGGAGTTTGGACTATTCTCATGACATACTCTGCTGTTTAGCCCATGGTGTTTTTTTTATATATATATTTTTAATGAGATAAAACTTCAAAAGTAATCGATTTTAAAGTTGTTTTCAAAAAGGCTCATTTTCTTTTATAATCTGCGCTAGACCTAATTTATTTTATTTAAATAACTGCTTTGAGAAAGCATACACTGAAATATTGTGTATGACTGGTTAAGGCTGCTTATTGCATTTACAGATTTGTATGTTGTGTAGAATAGAAGACACATATTGATTCAACTGTCTACAGTTTAAATAAAATAAATACATTTTTCCTGATGGTGCATTGCTTCACATTGGAGAATATAATTCTGGAAAATGCCAGAAGAAGAATGTGTTTGAGAAAAAAAAAAAAACCCTGCTTTTCATCTTTGCACCCTTTATATTTGAAGAACAAAATGTTGCATGTCAGATGTGCAGAGTTCACCATGCATACTTCACCTGAGTGTGTGTCCATTGTTTAGTCCGTGAGCCTGCCTGATCAGCCATCTTTGGGCTTACAGATTATACATTTGCTAAGGGGACTGTTGATTTGTTTCCGATAAATTGTTTGATTAAAGTTGTATGTAGATGAGTTGATAGTTTGCCTGCTTTGCCATATGTTTTATTTCTGCCCGATGATCATGCAACAACCTAATAAAATAGATAAACCAAGTCTGTTAGCTATACCTTGTATAAATATGCATAATATGCCTGCAAAGATATAACTCCTTGTAAGTTTCTGTTTAACAAATCTCATTCTTTGCATCTTATTGCTCAATATGGTGTGTACTCCGCAAATGACTAACCTTCGCATCATGTCCATGTTTCCTGTGCTGTTATAAGTAGTATGGGAAAAGGAATGAGACAAGTACAGACTGAAATCACAGTATGGTCATATTTTTGTCCATATTTGTCTTTAGACAACTTATGGGCAAATACTTATAATTTCAATACAACATTTTTAATGTTTTGGAAAGGGAATACAGTAATCTGGGCATTCTGGAATTCTCTGCTTCATTGTTGAGTTTATATGTAAGACTTTCTGCTGGCTGAACAAAATTATACTTCTGTAACAGAGATGGACGATGCAGACTGTGAAAGAAGAAGAATGGAATGCTTAGATGAAATGACAAACCTGGAAAAGCAATTTACAGATCTCAAGGATCAGTAAGTTCATTGTTTTTGATCTATATATTAATCAGAACTGATTCCTAAAGTACTTTTTTTGCTCAATTCTGCTGTATATTTGATGAGCTGTAGCAGTTTGGGGGGCTATCCTCATTTTGTTAAATGTGTTAGTATTGAAAAGTTTACATGTGATTCATAATTTCACCTTTTCCCCAAGTTTCCTTTTTAATTCTAGCCTAAATCAAATATTTAAAGTTTCAAATTATTCTTTGGTTGTAGCATGTACCTGTAGTTGGATGTCTTATTTAAAGAAAATCTTCTGTACCACCTGGTGGCTTAGTGGTTATTACCGCTCCCTTGTATTTCTACAAGAATGGGTTTAAATACCAGCATCTCTGTCGTATTTGGAAATGTTTATTTTCATTTTTACAAAAGATGTAAATGTTTGGTAAGATGACATCATCAAGTTGGCCTAGTATTGCTATGAATAGGCTATGGCTCCTTGTGACCCAACAGTTTAATTTTATTCATAGTATCATGTTTCTGTTCCCATTTCTTGAAACCTTTTTGCACATGTTTTTTAAACTGTTAAAGCATATGAGAACTTGTTTAATCTCCACTGAAGTTGTATTTCTTCATGAGCAGCACATAAGTTCCCAAGAACAGACTTTTTGTGGAGGATGAACATAATTTAACAATTTTATAGAATGTAATTTAACAAACCTGTTTAATATATTGAGGATATTCAAAGTACTCTCTTTCCAGTGACCATCATGCAATATAACCATTGGAAGAACGTTGTCCCAGTTCATGAGGAACACTGCTAACCATTAATCCAGATCGGTGGTATTTTGTATGAATCGCCCTGTTTGATTTTTCAGTTCAAATGGCTTATCCAAAGATTCCATTTTTAGTTTAGTTAGTTTGAATTATGTCCAACCAACGCAGACATAATTCATGCACAATTAGGTGTTTATTTGATTTAGACCAGCTGGTTTGAGAAACACTGCAACGCAAATCTCAGTGACCCATGTATTTCAACAGGTAATCTAGGTGTGAATAACAAAGCCATAGAGCCTGATCTGGGTTCAGACTGTTGAATCGAAAGAACCACAGATATGGCAGTGTAGGATTAATTGGGGTCTACACTCAACATGACAAATTTTCTAATAATTCGAACTTTCTGGCATATCCTGCTGGTCTTTACTTGCAATATGCAAAGTGTAACCGATTTGAAGACAGCATGGCAAGTAAAACATCATTCTGTAAAATGTGCAAATGTGCATTTAGAAATATTTCTAATTTGGCTATAGATTTAAATGCTGAACTCTCTTTTGTTGATTTCATTATATTTTGCCCTTTCTCTGTGCAGTTTTCCCCATGCATTTTGTATCTTATTAATGAAAATTAAAAACAAGGAGACACCCAGGCAAATGCCGAATAATCAAAGGCTGCAGCTACTTTAGCATCAGACCTACTAATTAGTAAATAATGGATTAATTAAACAGTTACAACACCTACGAATGAAAATCAAGATGTAAATGTGGTTAAAAAGAAAAAAAATACATTATTGCCATATAACTACTTGGTACATTTTTATTTATATCTATATCTATCTCTCTCTATCTCCAAATTTTGCATATTTTAATTTGCAAATCAATATAAATATCAACGTCCCCATTCAGGTGTTTGTTTAAAAGACGATGGCAAAAACATGGGGGAGGGGAGGGAATTTCGGCGAATGCAAAGTGGAGGCAAGGATTTTTATTTGTTGGCTTAAGCAATGGTATAAACAACAAAAGGAAGTTGATCAAGTGGTACAGAGTAGCGGAGATACTCAAAAGTTCAAGTTCATAAAATTGCACAGAGCCTGAAGGAAAAAAGAAGTGGTCAGATATCAACATAAAAGGTGAGTCCTAGCCCACTGTCTGAGTGTCTTACAGAATCGTAGTAGGGAACAGAGAAAAGAAAAATAAAATGGGGACAAATTGGAAAAAATGGTCGAAATGTCCACTCTAATCTCGTAGTTTATTTTGTCATTAAAGTAGAACATCATAGACTTAATCTTAAAATCAATGTTAAATTTACTAGAGTTTCTCAGATCCCATCATAACTAAAGTAGCACATTAAATGCTTCATATTGTATGTGTTCTATGTGCTCTGTGTATGAATCACTGTGTGCTTCTGAAACAGGCTTTCTCTTACACCAACAGGACACGGAATACATTACATTTATGATATTGTAGCTCTCTAAACAATATAAATGCAAAGATGTATACTTGATATCATTTTTATGATGAAATGAATTAAAGCATGTATTAAACATGGAGGCGCAGTGGTGCATTGGCAGAAATGAACTGAGGCCCCACAATTTGCTTGCCGCAACGTGCATGACCCTCAATGAATGAATTTAATGCAGCAGTACTGTCTCTTTCAAATGTACTAATCCCCAATTGCTATCCTTTTTTCTTTCTCCACACAACCAATTGCCACACAATAAGCTTTTTAATAAATGTCAGACCATCTGTAAGCTTACAGCGGCAATTCTTCAAAACTTTTAAATATCTTTTTATTACATGTTTAATTATTCCATCCATCTATCTGAGCCAGGACCAATCTCTGAACGGGGCCACAGCTCATCGCTACCGCTGCACCATCATGCCCACACATTTAATTAACAGTATTCATTATTTAAATTAAGTTAAAAATGTATCTGTATAATGTAATATACATACAGTGGAACCTCGGTTTGCGTGCATAATTCGTTTCGGAAACGTGCTCGCAGTCCAAAGCACTCGTATATCGAAGTGAATTTCCTCATAAGAAATAATGGAAACTCAGAATATTCGTTCCACAACCCAAAACTATTCATATAAAAATGATTAATACAAAATGTAAAGTAAAAATTCATAAAACAAATTAACCTGCACTTTACCTTTGAAAAGAATCATGGCTGGTGTGAATGAGTTTCTAAACTCTTGTGGGATTCCACCCAACGGGACGACACGCGGAAGAGTGTCTCAAAGCAATTGCAGTCTCTCAGCTCTGTAGCGGAGACACACACACACACACACACACACACACACACACCGAACGTGAGAAGAACCATCAGGTCAGTTGTGGTCACATGACGCTCAGCAGACAAAGTGTATCCATACTACTTGTATTGCAAGACCTTGCTCATTTATCAAGTCAAAATTTATTAAAAATTTTAGCTCGTCTTGCAAAACACTAGTAAACCAACTTTCTCGCAAACTGAGGTTCCACTGTACTTTTAAGGCATTTCATCTTAAAAATGATATCAAGAGCTCCAAGAAGATAGCCCTTGGAAATCTTAATCGACTTAGAAGCCAGTCGTCATCCTCTGTAAATATGCACTGTCTTCTACTGAGCTGAATTTGTTTATTTTTATTGTATGGTAGAATGAGATTCAAAATGCAAATCCTCTATAAACTTATTTTCCTATAAAATAATAAAATAACAGTAATGATGATGATAATAATATGAAAAAAAAATGTAAAAATATACAATATGAAAGTATAAATATACATGTGCAGATAGTGCAAATGGTTCATAAAGTGGTTCAGGTTGTGCAATATTACAACTGTAGTGCAAGTTTACAGTGAGGTAATTGTAATTCTAAGTTCAAACAGTTCTACCAGGAGCACTTGATGAACTGATTGAGTCTGTTTATAGCTGTTGGAATTTAAACTATTTAAGAACCTCAAGGTTTGTGCAGAAAAGGCTCTGAAGTGTTTGCTGAATGGGGGATGTTCAAATAGACTGTGCTCATGACTGAGGCATTTGTGTGCTATAATTGTTCTTCAGGGATAGATGCTGTTTAATCCTTGGCCCTCTTGACACAACCCGCCATAGAGCTTTCTAATCAGCTGATGTACAGCTATGATTCCACACTCGGATAAAGTGGGTTAAAATAATCTGAGTGGTGCACTAAGAGTAGCAACGCTAAAGCAGCTATGATATTTGGAATTATTTGGACATTTTGTGGACTATTATATTGTTACAGGTTGATTACAATTGGATGCCTTAAATTTATAAACAATATACAGTTAATTTCAGTGTATTTCATAAAGATGTCATGAATGTGAATCTAAAAGAAAGGAAACCACACAGGAACAACAGCACTACTTTGACGCTGGGTGCTGCCAGTTTGCAAAACTGAGTGGCAACTTGTGTACGCACAAGGTAAGGCTTGTGTGACGATGTACGTAGCTTTACTCCAAGTTTAGTTTTTATACATCTCAAGGTCTGCGCTGAAAGAGGCATATGCAACATTTTTGTGTGTACGCACCGTTTATACATGAGGTCCCTGGAGATCTCATTTTCATAATCACTCCCTCCATTTTCAGATTTGCCCCAACTTAAAGGCTAACTGTATAATCAAAAGTAGCGATTTGAGTTAACCTTTTAAGTGCACAAATTACTCATCTGGTTTACTCCCTGTACTTTTCAAACAGATGTTATGAGTACATTCCGTATGCTGTTTTAGTAGCCCCACTAAATGCACATCTTTGCGATGTATGTGTTTCTGTTAACACACTACATGGTGTGTCACTGGTTTGATTTTCCTACTTCTTTAAAGCAGTACAAGCTGAGTAATAGGGTAATTCCATGTCAAATCATCCCACATTTGGACCTCATTGTCACAGATTTGAACAAAACGTGGCATGCTGATTTGCTCATATGAGTAACCTATGGGACAGAAATTGCATGTGTCTTGGATTAACATTAAGGGTGATTTTAGGCTAACAGAAAAATAATTGTGAAAAGAGCGTCAGACAGAGTAATGATTATGAAGCTGAAAATTGGAGGTGTGATGATGAATGTTGTTATATGCCTAATATATAGTGTTGAATGTCTAATAGGTTGTGTGGATTACCCGCCTTCATAAGGTACTATGACATAGTTGATCTAAAGTAAAATGCCCAGTCCAAAGTAAATGATTTTCAACTTGAACAGATGAACACACAATTCATGTATCACTCTTTAAAACATTCAGAAGATAACTCTCTGTATAAATAGTTGGTGCAAAAAGAGCTTCACTTTCCTGGGAATATTGGCGTATTTTTACAGTCCCCTTCACTATTATGACATAGTGTGCATTTCATAATTTTCATTGAACTGTGAATTTTTAAGCTACAACTACTACTAAACTGAAATGCTTTTCTTAAAGTTTAAAATTGAGGCAAGTCACCAAAAATATAAATGGTCAAAAGTTCACGAAACTAAACTAAAAATTAAATAACAGTGAATGTTCACAGTAGATGAGTGAGCTAAGTATTTGCTTTGGATCATTTTTACATTGTTTTATTTAGTTATTTGTTAGTTTTTTGGCAGAGGACAACAGACATTGTTGCAAAAGTTTTTGATATGTGAAGTTCTCTTCTATCCAGAATAGACTCGTAGCATGAGGCTGTCACTGCCATATTTGACAGTAGGTACTATGTTTCTTGGATTAATTGTGTTTGCTCTGCATCAAAGGTATATTTTGGAATTACTCTTGGTGTCCTCAGAACAAACACACGTGGAAAAACACATGTGGACAAAATTGTTGGTACCCTTCAGTCAATGAAAGAAAAACTCAAAATGGTCACAGAAATAACTTTAATCTGACAAAAGTAATAATAAATAAAAATTCTATGAAATTTAACCAATGAAAGTCAGACATTGATTTTCAACCATGCTTCAACAGAATTATTTAAAAAAATAAAAAAACTCATGAAACAGGCCTGGACAAAAATGATGGTACCCCTAACTTAATATTTTGTTGCACAACCTTTTGAGGCAATCACTGCAATCAAACGATTCCTGTAACTGTCAATGAGACTTCTGCACTTCTCAGCAGGTATTTTGGCCCACTCCTCATGAGCAAACTGCTCCAGTTGTCTCAGGTTTGAAGGGTGCCTTTTCCAGACGGCATGTTTCAGCTCTTTCCAAAGATGCTCAATAGGATTGAGGTCAGGGCTCATAGAAGGCCACTTTAGAATAGTCCAATGTTTTCCTCTTAGCCATTCTTGGGTGTTTTTAGCTGTGTGTTTTGGGTCATTGTCCTGTTGCAAGACCCATGACCTGTGACTGAGACCAAGCTTTCTGACACTGGCCAGCACATTTCTCTCTAGAATCCCTTGATAGTCTTGAGATTTCATTGTACCCTGCACAGATTCAAGACACCCTGTGCCAGATGCAGCAAAGCAGCCCCAGAACATAACAGAGCCTCCTCCATGTTTCACAGAAGGGACAGTGTTCTTTTCTTGATATGCTTCATTTTTCCGTCTGTGAACATAGAGCTGATGTGCCTTGGCAAAAAGTTCAATTTTTGTCTCATCTGTCCATAGGACATTCTCCCAGAATCTTTGTGGCTTGTCCACATGTAGTTTGGCAAATTCCAGTCTGGCTTTTTTATGATTTGTTTTCAACAATGGTGTCCTCCTTGGTCGTCTCCCATGAAGTCCACTTTGGCTCAAACAACGACGGATGGTGCGATCTGACACTGATGTTCCTTGAGCTTGAAGTTCACCTTGGATCTCTTTAGAAGTTTTTCTGGGCTCTTTTGTTACCATTCGTATTATCCGTCTCTTTGATTTGTCATCAATTTTCCTCCTGCGCCACGTCCAGGAGGTTGGCTACAGTCCCATGGATCTTAAATTTCTGAATAATATGTGCAACTGTAGTCACAGGAACATCAAGCTGCTTCGAGATGGTCTTATAGCCTTTACCTTTGACATGCTTGTCTATAATTTTCTTTCTAATCTCCTGAGACAACTCTTTCCTTCGCTTCCTCTGGTCCATGTTGAGTGAGGTACACACCATGTCACCAAACAACACAGTGACTACCTGGAGCCCTATATATAGGTCCACTGACTGATTACAAGATTGTAGACACCTGTGATGCTAATTAGTGGACACACCTTGGATTAACATGTCCCTTTGGTCACATTATTTTCAGTCTTTTCTAGGGGTACCATCATTTTTGTCCAGGCCTGTTTCATGAGGTTTTTTTTTAATTCTGTTGAAGCATGGTTGAAAAGCAATGTCTGACTTTTATTAGTTAAATTTCATAGAATTTTTATTTATTATTACTTTTGTCAGATTAAAGTTATTTCTGTGACCATTTTGAGTTTTTCTTTCATTGACTGAAGGGTACCAACAATTTTGTCCACGTGTGTATTTTCCCACATTTGGGAACCCAAAATATGAAGAATGGTTGTAATGTGCAGGGCTGACAAATAATTGCCATGAATTCTTGTATCTTCTTCTTGGTAGTATTCCTGAAGACCTTTCCGCTTGCTCAGTTTTGAGAATACATTGCATTTTCTTGGTAGTGCTGTTTTTTCCTTCACTTAAAGATGGTATCCAGTGCTCCTGTATAATACTTCATGCAGTGTCATATAATATGTAGAGTTTTTTCATGTTACATTGAAAGTTAAATTTTAGGTATGCTCCATAATTTGTAATAATTCCATGTCATAGAGTCCAGTTAAATTTGCAAATGCATTCTTTGTGTTATTCTTGACCTCCTTATTGTTCATGACATTTTCTCCAAAGACAAGGTTCCTCTCCTACAGTTCAAATATACTATTAGATTAATTGTCAACACTAAACCTTTTTAACTTTGTGCTGATATGACATCCTATCCTGTGCTTGTTCTTAATTTTAACTCTGTAATGCTGGTCTTTGCACCATTATTTTGTGACTTTGATTACGACAACCTGGTTAGTGAAAAATGTTCAGGAAGTTGTAATCCTATTGTCAAGATGAAAGAATGCTGAGGAACTTGGAATCTGTTCATTTAATGAAGTTAAAAGGCTACTATATTTTAGTTGAAAGAGAAGGTATTTTTTTGTTTTTTCGGAAAAGGCTAAGTCTAAAGAATAACCCAGTTTTATACATTTTAGTTTTTATTTTTTCCCCTCCCCATCGGTCAGTGTGATGCTCCCCAAAACCTTAAATTGTTTACTCTTTGTAAGATTGTGACCTTGTACTGCCATTGTTGCAATTGGATCACATTTAACTTAAGCTGACCAGTTATAAACATTTTGCTAATTGTGCTTTAAAAACAAACATAATTGTATTCTCTTCATTGTTGGATATAGCTGTGCATTTTTAGTAACCATCCAAAGGTATGCTTAATACTAAATTCATGTTATAGATCGAGTGTTAATGAGACATTTGGATGTCTGGAGCAAATGAGTGAACAGTTTTTGAAAATGTATTTAACCAGCAACATTGTCTGCTAGTAAAACCTTTGCCTACTCCAAAAACTAAGAATATGATTTTAGGGCATTCAACAAATAGTTTAATTCAGAATTTTTGGGTTCTTTTTATGTAGTACATATTTTGCCTAAGTACTTTAGTTGTTAAACCATCTAAACAATTTACCATGACTTCTATGTGTTCCTCTTTCTGTTAGACTTTATAAAGAACGGCTAAGCCAAGTTGATGCCAAATTGCAAGAAGTCATTGCTGGGAAGGCACCAGAATACCTTGAGCCTTTGGCAACCCTGCAAGAGAATATGCAAATCAGAACCAAAGTGGCAGGTGTGATTTTTTTTCTCCTCCTTTCTTTCTTTAAATTGATTATCCTAAATCCCCATGCAATACAAAGGTCATGCACAAAAACAATTTTCCCTCAGGGATTAACAAATTATATCAAATCAAAATTGTAGATTTTACTCCAGATACTTTTACCTACAAGACATGCATGTAAGATTGACCTAAAACCCTGAAATTGGGCCCCATATGAATGAATGTTGAGTACCCAACATTAGACCCATTGCCCTGTCCAGGGCTGTTTCCAGCATTGTGATTTAAGCAGCTCAAATAGGAACTGTCTCATTTGTACTTAATTAAGAGGATGGAACAATAGCATTTGTTTAACATAGCCAATAATTATTTAATTTAATTTTTGTGACAATACACGTCATATTGGCTGGTATTTTATGTGCTGAATGTTAAAGTTAAATGAACTTTCAGACTACAATGGTACCTCGGTATACATCCTTAATCCGTTCCAGATCATTTTACTTATACCAAACAGGACGTATACCAAATTAATTTTTCCCATAAGAAATAAAGAGAAAATGATTAATCCGTTCCCATGACAAAAAATTCTATTTTTATTGGCATATTATACATTGATGGGGTTGTATAAAATAATTTAAACACTGCTTAATATTAAAATACATAAATACAAAAGCAAATAGATGAAATAAATGAAAATTGATCCTCGCTTTACTTTTCAATAACGTCTTTGCTTTTCACAATAGTAGATACCATCGTTCTCGGCATACGGTTAATGCAGCAGCCGTGTCCCGGATACGCATGCCACCTTCATACTTTTCAACAATCAATTCAAATTTACACGGAAAAACGCAAAATCACGTGAAAATTCACATAGAGTTATAGCGCAGGTTGTTCACTGAATGCTAGCAACTGGCGTAATGACGCTCGTGCGCAGTCGTGGCTTTGTCTTGAGAGAAGTAAACAAGAGTAGTGCACGGTGTTCTAACACGCAAGTCGTGTTCCAAAAAAAGGTTGCATATCGAGCAAAATTTTGCACGTCCAAACAGGACGTATACCAAGTTGGACTTATTCCAAAGCGGACCAATACCGAGGTACCACTGTATTTTTGAAAGACCTCCTAAAGACATTATTTCTCTCTGTTTTTTTGAATGCAGGTATTTACAGAGAACTTTGCTTGGAGTCTGTGAAAAATAAGTATGATTGTGAAATCCAAGCAGCCCTCCAACATTGTGAGGTAAGTTTCAAGAAAGATGTTATCAAATCTGTGATTATAAAAAATAATGCAGTTTGCATGTCCTCCCCATGTTCTCATGGGTTTCATCTGGTTCCCTCCCATGGTCCCAACAAATATGGTGAATTTGCATGCTAAACTGGCTCTAGTGAGCGTGTGTATGTTCACCCTGCAACGGTCTGGTGAACTGTTCTGTTATTGTTTTTGCATTGCATCCAGTGACTGCTGGGATGGGCTGCAGCTGCCCCACATCCTATCCTGGATAAGCGGGTTAGGAAAATTTTAATGGATGAGTAATAAGTGGACACTATTTCAGAATAAATGTTTATCTATATTTTTGAATTGTCTGTTTTAGCAATACTGTTCAGAATGACCTGGATACATTTCATAAATAAATAATGAAACCCAGTATAACAATTTATTTGGAATATGCACCCAGGATTGTTACACAAATTAGTATCTTTAGGAACTCTTTGGAAAATAGTGGTGAGACATACATTAAATTAACATATTTCATAAAATTTCTTAAGACCATGTTTTTCTCTGCAGCTCAATCGGTCTTTAATTGCAAGCTTTTATAGGGAGCAGCATTCCAAAACCTCTTTGCATACAATAAAACATATATGAAAAATAAAGCTCTGCTTTTATCAATTTTATAGTGTTTGGTGACTGACCAGTGATAAAGAATAGTCTGCAAAAGAATACTTCTTGAAAACCTGGAAGCAACACAGTGAAAATCTTGCTTTAGTAAAATTGTAATTTTTTTGGTTCAGCATTAATTTTATTCCCCTTCTTGCTGTAGCTGTTAGGTAAGTGGTTTTATTGACATATGACTTTGTGGACTGATATTTCACCCGATGAATACACAAAATTTATTCAAAAGCTGTCAGACGGAACATCTCAAATACATTCAACTGATTTATGTGCCTTTCATTTCAGAGTGAAAAGCTGCTTTTGTATGACACTGTGCAAAGTGAACTTGAGGAGAAAATAAGGAGACTTGAAGAAGACCGACACAGCATAGATATTACCTCAGGTAATTGTCACATAATGTGTTTGATTCAGGTGATCATTTTAAGAATTTTCATTGTACTTCCTCCTTGAAGTGTTAAAGGAATGGATTACTTTCCAAAGTGTTAAAACTGCATCCAATGGTATATTGTAAGCTTTGTATGTTTAAAATTCACAAACCAGCTTACTGAGCATTTAATCACACAGAACAAGTAGACTTCGGTTTTGAAGTATCTGAGAGATGGAGATGAATAGTTTTAATGAATTTCTGACTTTTTTAATATCAAGGTTTGCATGGGTAATAGATGGCCAGTAATTTCCACAGCTTTTCTGTTTTAAGCAATAATCACTAGTTAACAGAAAATTCTTTTTTTGTATTTAACCATGTACATTATGGAATGATAAAATCATGAAGTTTGTTGGTCGTCTATTTTTCTTTAATATAACTTCTTGACTGATGGTTTACTGCTAGGATGTTCACTAATATGTTAGCAGGCCTTTTGTAATTGTAATAACAATATGCACAAATATAAAATGACCCATGTCATTAAGAATGAACTTTAAGATTACAAATTTTGCCTTTTTAAAAAGTAGCAATTTTACAAAAGTATATTTTACCAAGGTAATTACCTATTTTAAGTAAAATTCTATTAGTGAGAACTTTTCTTTTGAGAAAAGTTTTCTTTTAAACTGTCAGTGGATAAGAGCAAAGATTTATGGTGAAACATTTCAAGCTCTCTCTTTCTTAAGAGAAGCTAACAGCCTAATGTCCGAGGTAAAATGTTCCATCTAATCAGTTGCTGCAATGCTAGGCTGATGCAGATTTGTACCACTTCTTTGGGTGTAACATTTCCTCGGGATTATAAGTGTTTCACTCTTTTTAACCTTGAAAATTCAGTGTGTCTGTCATTTACAATTCTGGGCCTCACTCCTGTACTTGTGCAGCATATAAAGACAGAAATATAGCAATGTCAAGTTAATACAGTGTGTTACAGTTTTTTCTTATCCTTTTTTTCCAAAAGAACTATGGAATGATGAATTGCTGTCAAGAAAAAATAAAAAGAAAGACCCATTCAGTCCAGATAAAAAGAAGAAGCCAGTTGTTGTTTCAGATATCCTTTATTCGTTTTCTTTAGAATATTCAAAATCAGTGTGTGGGTGTAGAGGTAAGGTGTTTCAAATTCTTTAGCAGCAATCTCTGTAATTTTTTTATGTTTGTTAAAGCTGGGTGCTTAACAGAATTGTGTTGAAGTAAAATGTTTTTTCACAGTTATTGAAAATTTCAAGGCATTGTAATGTGGAGTAGCAGGATGGTCCTATAAAACATGATACTTGATGCCTACAACTGAGAGCTTGGAAAATGCACTTCAGATAATGTATTTGTCATTTATATTTACAAGACCTATGTTTTTATGGTAACGTGTAGCTACATGTCCTTCAGAAGTTACATTTAATGGAGTTTCTGTTGTGTTTATAGCAGTGATGTATCTATGACTGTCTATTTCCTTAATTTTTTTACGACCATATATAGTTTATATGTTACAAGACCTTGATATTCTTGAAGACTGGACAACCATTAGAAAGGTATGCATTTGTCACCTGTTGGTTTTTATGCTGAACTAATTAATCTGTACCACAGTTTTACTTCAGCTTGTTATGATGTAGTATTCAGTAGCTATATCTTTTTCTTTTTCTTTTTTTTTTTTTGATTATCTAGGCTGTGGCCACATTGGGACCCCACAGGATAAAATCAGAAAGTGAGTGAACTTGAAGGCATTCTGATGTGTGTGTGTGTGTGTGTGGTGTGGGTTTTTTTTTTAATTATATGAGAAAGTATGAATTTAGTTTCTTGTTTTTTGTTCAATTATATTTTATTAAATTATTAAATACCAAGGACCGAAAATTACATTTTATATATATATTTGAGAAGGATGCAAAACATTTCTAAACAGTGATGTATTATACAGAGTTTGCTTCAGCAGTAATACAGCATTTTAAAAATGCAAAGTTAGATTTTAAGGTAAAATTAATAAAAAAAAAAATTATATTTTTACACTATTTCAGTGTTGCAAATGGGCATGTAATATACATATTAAAAACTGTATTCAATACAACCCATACTCTTTTTCAATAACTATTAATAATTTTAATTTATACATCATCAGTTTAACAATAGCATGTAAACATTGAACTTGCCATGTATAGTGTAATGGGAACAATAAGCTGCTATGTCCCCGTCATGTTTCTGATAATACATTTAATGTGATGTTGTGTTTTTTTTTTTTTATTTCCGCCATCATTATCATGATCATATGTACCTAAGTGCAATTTTGCCTATAACAATTTATTGCAACAAATATTATATTATAACACTTTTTTTTCCCTGTATTTTAGGTGACTATACCTTTTTTTTTTTTTACTTTGAATGAAAAAATTCCACCACCGTTTTTGACCTCGCGAAGTGCGACAATATTATTTTAATATAAAGTGTGATTATAAATAGAGAGAAATCATTATGTATCAATATTATCGATTAGATATGACTAGAAACAAAGGTATGATATTTGAGAAATATAGCGCAACTGGAAGTGGTTCTGATGTCCTTTTTCTCTATCTCCGTATACGAGAAAGTCGAGGGGAGCACACTCCCAATATTTTTTTTTAAATCATCAGTTAAGATCATTAAGAAATTTCTAGATACATACAATGGCATTACTCTCTATTTCCTCTTGTAAAATGATTATCACATTTGGTGCCCAGGCAGTTTAAGTGACTTGCTCAGGGTTTCACAGTGAGGCATTGGTGAGAATTGGGGCTAGTAAACTTGTTGTTTAGAGTCCTGTGCTTTAGCCAAATAATGTATACTTTAGTTTGTTGGCACAAATTGACTTTGTATGATGTAATTAAAAACAAATATGATATACTGCCCTTAAGAAATAAGTGGTACATTAATTGGGTGCACTTCAATTTTGTGATAGATCGTACCTTTTTTGAGTTAAATGTTTTCTACTTAACCCTGTTTTCATCATATTGCCTTTAGCATCCATAAAAAGTGAAAAACACCAACATAGTGCCCACTCAGAAGATGGACGACTCTTTTATGATGGAGAGTGGTATAACCGTGGCCAAAGAATATGCATTGATAAAAAAGATGAATATCCAACAAGGTAAATTTAATAGTGGTGCACACTTTTTTTTTGATAGTAAGTGAACTGGCCATGTCAATCTGTGTCATCCTGAGTATGCATATGTGTTTTACTGACTTATCAATGTTGTGTTTTTTTTCGTGGGAGCAGCGCCTTAATAACCACTATCAACCATGATGAAGTCTGGTTCAAAAGAATGGATGGCAGCAAGTCTAAACTCTACATATCTCAGCTTCAGAAAGGGAAATACACAATCAAGCATTCCTAATTTTTTTGCATTATAGTATTTTTTTTTTTTCAGGATCAAAAATGTTTCCAACATCATGTATTGCTGCCAAAAAGCATTTTTTTTTAATAATTGGTTTTAATTTCAGTGTTTTTTTTCCAGTTTTTTTGTACATACTGTATGTAATGCACAATTTCACTGTAAATGTTGAACAACTACATTTAATTTTGTTTTTGCTTTCTTCTGTTGTGCATGCGACTACCTCATGGTCCCTTATTTAAGAAGAACCTTGAGGTGCTGTAAATAACACCAGATGAGTAATGTCAGAATTTCAAATGTAGTGGACTTTTTTCTCTTTTTTTAAATTGTCTTGAAGTAGGTGTTGCTTCAAGCTATCACAAAGAGGCTGTTCGCCTTGCCATTACTAAATTAGTGTATTTGTAGTTTTCTTAGATGGTGTGCCAAAACCTGTTAATCTTTGCTGGTTACTATATAATAATAGAGTTAAACTGAACCACTCTATGTATTTGCAAAACAATGAGGTTTATAACCACTTTGTTAGCAAGTGTTACTCTGTTTACCTCATTTTGGTCACTGCTGCTATTGTGAATTTTATCTTGTACAAAGTATAGTACTATATAAATATATATATTTCTGTTAATAACTTTCTGGCATTGTTCAGGACTCGTCAGCAATTGCACCAATTCTCATGCATGTATATATTATATGCTTTTTTTTTTTTCCTTCTCTGTGTTTCTCACAAATATTTATTTCTTTTTCTTAAAAGTTAAACAAATATAATGCAATGCATTTCACTGAGGTAAAGATTTCATTTTTGAGCATGTGCTGTATGCTTTTAGAGGACAAAACCCAACACTCGTGCAATGGTCTTGGGATGTTTGATGTTGAGGCAGTAGGAGCTAATTGCCGTTATCCAGTTTTTCCCCTTTCAGTACCATTAATACTTATAAACCTTTGGAAACAAGCGGAGAATACACTTCGAGAGACAGCTTTGAATGTGGATCTTTTCAACTGTGGTGTTGATTCTTTATCCCAGTTCATTGTATTCGAGAAACCCTTATTGTAACATTTTAGAAACTAAGCAATATAGTCGCGTAAAAAGAGATCGTCAGTCACTTGGACCTTCTCAGATCAGCTATTTGATGGCAAATATTTAATACGTAAATGGTTTACGAATTGTTTCATTTTACCAGAATAAGAATTCTCCTTAGTGTTATGTAAACAGCATTAAAAATGACATTTCCACATAATTTTTACATTACGTGTGTGTGTGTGTGTGTGTGTGTGTGTGTGTGTGTGTGTATATATATATTTAAATAATATTTGTAGAGTTAGAGTATGGATTGTGTGTGTGTGTGCTTCTCTATGATATGTCTAATGTCCTACAACTGAGTTTGTTTGTCTTTATTTTTCTGTCTTTGTTTCTAAAACAGTAATGCCACAAAATGTATTGCATTTATCTGAACAACTTTGACAGGGTAATTCGTTACCGTCTGGCTGTCCTCTGTCCAAAAATGAATTGTTTTCCCTTTTTATCCCATGTGCATTCCTATTTTTTGCCTCTTTATGAACTAACCTTGCAGTCTTCCAAAATGTTTATATGTTCTACTGTTGTGCCTTTTTGTTTTGTTGTTTATATAGGAAATTGAATCTGATAAACAAGTGTACTTTTGTTTTAATGTTTTTTCAATTTAGTTCTCATTTGATTAGACACTTGGAAGTAATGAATTCAGATATACTAATGGGTGTGTGTTTTTTTTTTTTTATCATTGTGCTGTAAGTGGAAGCATCCGAAGAAAACAAATTCTGTAAATGTATCTGTAACATGTCCTGTACTATTATCTACATTGCCATTTTGTTTTAATTGTGCCAAGATGCATTATTGTATGTTCCTTCATTTGAGTATTTTTTGCATCTGAATGTTTCAATAATATTATAGTGTATGTACAGTATATGTAAAATTAATCCCAAGAGCCGATGGGAGTGGGTATTGTAGTTCATTTCACATGTATGTGATGGAATGTACAGAGATCAAAGTATTTTTTTTAAACTAGACAACTGTTACTTTCTATGTTCAATGCATTTTTTATTGAAATAGAATTAATGCTTCACAAAAGTTTGCTTTAGGTGTATTTCTAGCAATTCACTAATTTTACGTTACAAAACATGGTTGTGTAGGAAATATATATATATATATATATAGAAAAGAAATCTTAACAGTGCTTACATTCATAAACTGCCTTATAAAATCTGCAGTGCTGCATCACACTGAATAACAATCTACAACTATTGACCAAAAAGTTGAAAACACTTACTTTTCAGGAGGGTACATTTTGTTTCTAGAACAGCTAATAAGTAGAATAGCATAGTTTCCACTGCTCACAAATGTAACCTACATCATTATTCCTTGAGAGAACTGGTAACATTGTGTCTTGTGATCAAGGTTGTAAAAATAATCTCTTAGACATTACCCCATCAGCAGTAACTCATTTGCATCATGAAGAGTAACTTAACATTTTCAGGCCTGCTTCGACCAATTTAGGTTTGTGAGATACTAGAGTTTGTCTCGGCAACACCTGGTGGAAGACTAGAAAAAACACGCTTGGCAAATGGAGTACCAGTCAACAATTAACCTAACCTGCATGTCCTTGGATGAGTATTGTGGGATACATATAGCATTGTTGATTTGATCATAAAATGATAGATAAACTGGGTGAATAGGGGGCAGTTTCATCTCAAGAAAAAGCATCTTTGAAATAGCATTAGGTGCGTCAATCACTAAGCAGTAACTCGCATACATGTTTGCCTTGTACAACAATGGCTACGTTTTCCAAAATTAAAAAACTACCTGAATGCTTCACTGTTGGCAATAAGTACACAAGCCAAATGCTTTCTTTTGAGGTGTGCAACACTTGTACTAGTAAAATATGATTCATTTAGTATCACATTTCTGCACTGCTTGCTACTGCCTTACCTTTTTTTCCCCCATCACCCTAGCAAATGTATATGTTTTTTCTGTGCTCTTATCACTATTGCAGCATGCCACTTTTTAAAGGTCCGAGAGAAGATTGCCTGCTGTTTGTTCATTTGCCTAGCCAAAACTTTGAAGGTGATTGATTTACAAATTTCTGAGGTACCCTTTACACTTTAATTCTTCAGTATCTACTTTGGGACTGAAATGTGTGCTTTGACCCACATTTGCTAATGATACCCATTACACTAACTTCAGTTCTGACATTCCCGAAACAACAGAAAATTAAGTTGCTCTCATGGTCATGTCTGACAAACACATGTTCTTCAATGGTCATTCCTCTGTTAAAGTTATCTTCTACTCATACTTGCCATTATTTTAGTTTTTACAATCTATTGTTTAGAAAGAAGCCTGAATTTGCTGAACTGTTAATTTAAATGGTCGAAATATTTAAGGATACAAAAATTGTAGTAGGATTGTTGGGATATGTACAGAGTAGAGCAAAATTGTTACTTGCAAAATGCTACAACAAGAAATGTGAATGTATTAAATTCAGAACTTTTTGTATCTATAATTTGTTTTTTCCACAGCATTTATTTTTCATATTTAATATTGGTAATCTACTGTAACTGAAGATAAACAAACGTGAAATTTAGAACCAGAAACCAGTGCATCCAGGATCAGTTGCCCAAAACATTTCTCTCACAAAATCACCTATGATACCCAGACAAAATAGGTCCATTATTAAAAAAAACTCGCTCACATTAACCACAAAAATCAACATAAATAAAGAAAATTCTTAACACTAAATAAACTGCAACAAAAGAAATAAAGTAGACTTTTGCAGGATACGTTTGCTGTGTTTCACTTCTGTTGCTTGGTTTTCTTACTTTGCCACTCTGTACAATCCAAAAGAAATTATTTGAAAGCTTGTGTTATTTAATGGTCTTCAGTAACTTGAGATGCAATATGTAATTTTTGAGCACACTAAACAATGCCCCACAGTCTATCTAATTTGGCTCGTCAGTGCTTCTACCAACCATTACATTGGTTCATCTAGCCCAGTGCCTTTTGTTGCAGTTGTTTTAAAACTCTCCCACTTTTTGTCTTCAAGAGCAGGGAAACTGGGTGAATTAACAACTTGTGTGGGTGTCTTAGCCTGTTACATATCCTGCTTGTTTGCAAATACCAGTAATATGGCCTTTTTCAGCTCTTTTTTCTTTAACGTTGCAACAAGGTCTGATTAGGAAATTCCCATTCTGTCTGTGTCACAGCTGTCTACCACATACTGTATATCACTACATCTGTATTAGAATAGCACCACCAACATGGCCTTATACTTGCTTGTCCTCCCAAGTCTCATATTTGGAATTTAAGGTTTTTATATGTTACAGTTTCAACATTGAAGCCAAGTGTGGGTATGGTAGTAGTAGTAAATACTCCTACTTGTAATCTGTATGGTATAGTAGTCTTCCCTGCTCCATCAGGGCAAGGAATCAAGATTCATATCTCTCTTGTCCCAAACAAACTGATAAAGATGCTAGAAAGTAAGGGCCCCCCAATGTTTTCTTTAACTTTGGTCCCCTCTTTTTAAAATTGCATTCCAACTAGTTGCCCACGTCTCGTTCTGTCTGGTTACTAATGAAGTGTCACTTCCTATCAAGGAAGAAACACGTGGGTCATTTGGTTCTCTGCAGCTTGTATTGGTTGCATCTTCCTGTCAATACAGCACTTGCTTTCACTGGAGGAAACATATGTTACTAGGTGACTTGCAGTAAAATGTCAACATCCAAGAATAATAAATAAAGGGTAAAGTGAGTTTTATTAATAAAAAATAAACATTAATATCCCCACAACTTGGACAATATTTAATGATCCAACCATCCATTTTCCAACCCACTGAATCCGAACACAGGGTCACGGGGGTCTGCTGGAGTCAATCCCAGCCAACACAGGGCACAAGGCAGGAACCAATCCCGGGCAGGGTGCCAACCCACTGCAGTCTTTTTAATGATCATGTAGTATGAATTTAAAAATTTCTATTTTTTAGGAAAATCGCAGTAATGCTTCATTGTCTTAGAAGGACTGTGAGAACTTAGTTAAATAGAGAACACCAGTCAACTTACCTGATGCGCTACTTACTACTGTTCTGTGCTTTCATTTTTTGAAACTTTATTGGAAAAATGATTAAAACCTCAGTACATTATAATTCACTTTATTTGATCAAATAGCAAGTGACCATCAAGAGCAGAAACTGAAGGATCTCTGATACTTTAGACAAGTATGTATGTTGCTAATATTACTCTATTTTTCTGTCCTTACCTTTTCAAGTAATTATAAAGTTAAATGTGACAATTATGCAAGGAGGTGTTACAGTAAATGTATTTATTTGCGTTATTGTTCTAATTTTGTGACTATTAATGATCTTTTTATAATAAGTTCCTGAAAGTTAGTTTGTAGTCCAAAAAAAGCCTCGTTTGGCGGCAGACGAGACGTGTGTGCTGTTGCAGGAGTTGTTTTGGCCTATTTTCCTTGTTTCAGCTTGTTGTGTACTTCTGGAAGGAATGGCTTGCTGTGGATAACGGCAAAGGACTGAGGTCATTTTTTGGCCTTTGCAAAATGAATTTTATTTGTTTAAGCCACCCTGTCTTTGTTCGATTTCCGTGTTTGTGATTCTCATCCTTCTGCTTGACTTGTTTTTCTCAAGGAGTACAAGCTGTACTGATCCCAACATAGCACAGCAGCCCCACCCAGTAACACCCCCATTACTTTAGCTTTACAGTTTTAAGAACCTGGCATTCTGTTTAAAGACGGGTTTTGGTTAGTGCCAGTCTTGATACAAGCTACAGACACATCTGCTCTCTGACATCTTCAATACCCAGCATATGTCTGCCTCAGCCATATTTTTATATAAGTTTTTTTCTGCAGAGCAGAGGCATCCCTTATAAATGGTAGATTTTGGTATTGATAATAAGCATCACACTATATTTTGTACATCATTCTTGGTCATTAAAGACATCTTAAACGTAACAATTTCTCATATGTTTAATTCTGTTTTTATAGTAATTAACTGGAAGCCAGCCTGGCATATTGCTGCCTACCTCAGGAGGGCACCCACTGAAGCAAGCATCTGAAACTTTAAAACTGTTGACATCAAATTAAACTTCTAGAATGTTTGATCCATTTGAAAAACTCGATATTTATCTTGCATGCCCATGCCAAGTTGGTGTGTCTCTTTAGCACCTGTAATGAATGCTCCAGGGACTTTTATGAATATATATTGTGTGACCTCCTGTTCTGGTCTCTTGCTCACTCTCAGCTGGAACATCCAGCAACTCCATTCACAATTGGGATTCTGCTGATTCCAAAGTTGTGTCTTTTCTATGTCATCAGGCTCTTGACTCAGTGAAGCGGTGTGGTCGGTTACCACTACTGCAGATCCTGGTGATATGGCACATCGTGCCAGGGCTCTGTGTGCTCTTATTTCACATACTGTATGGGTTGCTTCTCAGTTTGACATTGATTTCTCTTTGACTTGGTTGGTTCAAAAATTATCAAATGTGAGAACAACAGTGGGCAGCAACCCTGATGCAGGATACCGGTCAGATATAAGGCACTTCCACTCCTTCAGTTATATGCATCCATCCTTTGTCATGTTCCTTACTTTATGTAGGAAGTAGATGGCCACAGAGGAAAGCTAAATTATTGGGTAATAGATAGATAGATACTTTATTAATCCCAAGGAGAAATTCACATAATAATATGCATATGCACATTTCTGTCAGGAAACCATGCTTGTATTTCTCTTTATTTAGTGTTACGTCAACCCTTCACTGATTCACTCCTCAATCTGGAGTCAGAAACACATCCATGGGTCAGTTGCAGTGTAGCTGAGATCGTACCGTACTAGCTGTGGATCAAGACCAGACTTTGTACTACACTATTAAGAGGAGACGATCCTCCGGTCTAAGGGTTGATACAATATTTAAATAATACGCAACTAGTCTTCTTGTTGCTTTTTGTTTCTTCATGGTTTACACAGCTGGCCGTCTGATTACCAGTTAACAGTGATAGGCCGGCAATTCACATTTTTAAATTAACAACTTGCAGCTGAACATTCTCTCAATTTAAAAGGACAGAGCATGCGGAAAACATACATCCCCGTGTAAACTTAATAAATACTAGCTGTGCTACCTGTCTGCAATGTAAATAATCAATGTAGACCTCAGAGTTAACATTTTCTGTGCACCATGCAATGCATATGTTTCTGTTATATGCCATTTGGTATGGGATTCGCAAAAGCAGTGTTAATGTTTGTGATGTGGCATCAATTGGAATGACATGCAATGCATTTTATTGTGATATACCATCTGTTGGAATGCCAGAGACATAGCAATTGGATGGACTTATCCTGGTAAGGTGGATAATTGTGGGTGTTAACCTACATTTAGATCGAAATAAGTTTCGCTGGCATTATTGAAAAAGCATCTGAAAAGGAATCCATGAAATCTATGGAAAATACGTAGAAAGTAATGCTGAGAAAAGCAAACGTTAGTACGATCGTATGTGAGGCTTAATTGTCTCTCTGTAAGTCATTGGACCTCAGAAAAAGAGTTGTTGATGCTCATCAGGGTGGAAAAGGTTACAAAACCATCTCTAAAGATTTTGGACTCCACCAATCCATAGTCAGACAGATTGTGTACAAATGGAGGAAATTCAAGACTATTGTTACCCTCCCCAGGAGTGGTCGACTAACAAAGATCACTCCAAGAGCAAGACGTGTAATAGTCGGTGAGGTCACAAAGGACCACAGGCTAACTTCTAAGCAACTGAAGGCCTCTCTCACATTGACTAATGTTCATGTTCATGAGCCCACCATCAGGAGAACACTGAACAACAATGGTGTGCATGGCAGGGTTGCGAGGAGAAAGCCACTGCTCTCCAAAAAAAACACTGCTGCCTGTCTGCAGTTTGCTGAAGATCACGTGGACAAACCAGAAGGCTACTGGAAGAATGTTTTGTGGACGGATGTGATGAGACCAAAATAGAACTTTCTGGGTTAAATGAAAAGCGTTATGTTTGGAGAAAGGAAAACACTGCATTCCAGCATAAGAACCCTATCCCATCTGTGAAACATGGTGGTGGTAGTATCATGGTGTGGGCCTGTTTTGCTGCATCTGGGCCAGGACGGCTTGCCTTCATTGATGGAACAATGAATTCTGAATTATATCAGAGAATTCTAAAGGAAAATGTCAGGACATCTGTCCATGAACTGAATCTCAAGAGAAGGTGGGTCATGCAGCAAGACAACGACCCTAAGCACACAAGTCGTTCTACCAAAGAATGGTTAAAGAAGAATAAAGTGAATGTTTTGGAATGGCCAAGTCAAAGTCCTGACCTTAATCCAATCGACATGTTGTGGAAGGACCTGAAGCGAGCAGTTCATGTGAGGAAACCCACCAACATCCAGAGTTGAAGCTGTTCTGTACGGAGGAATGGGCTCAAATTCCTCCAAGCCGGTGTGCAGGAATGATCAGAAGTTACCGGAAACGTTTAGTTGTAGTTATTGGGGGGTCACACCAGATACTGAAAGCAAAGGTTCACATACTTTTGCCACTCACAAATATGTAATATTCGATCGTTTTCCTTAATAAATAAATGACCAAGTATAATATTTTTGTCTCATTTGTTTAACTGGTTTCTCTTTATCTACTTTTAGGACTTGAGTGAAAATCTGATGATGTTTTAGGTCATATTTATGCAGAAATATAGAAAAGTCTAAAGGGTTCACAAACTTTCAAGCACAACTGTATTTATATTTTGTGTGTTAGACAATATTATTCGACTGTAGCTGCAACAGGATTTGAGGATGTTGATATTACCCCTGCCAAAAAAAATCCTCCCCTCCTCACCTTAACTCCTGACTGGATGGTCAGAATCACTTCTAAGATTTCATCTGCTGTCATCGACTGACCTGTAGCTAATGCCCTAGAAATTTCACTCCTACCTAAAAGTAAATGTGTTGCAGCTACAATAAAGAAATGTTGTAACATATTGCCAACTCTCACTAGCACCACCATTCTTCTGTTTCAACGGCACTTCATACTCTTCCACACAATACATATATGTGGTTACTTGTCCATAATATCGTCACCCCTTGATCTAATGTACAAATGACAAGCCTCCTCAGCTCATTTTATTTTTATATGTGATGTTCCCAGAGCATAAGTACTGTATATGCATGTATGCTTGTGTCACTCTGATGCCTGAGTGGGGTCAGGGACATTCTTAGGAATACGCAAACTATGCATCCGTGTAGGGCAGGGGTGTCGAACTCTGGGCCTGGAGGGCCGCAGTGGCTGCAGGTTTTCATTCTTTCCTGATCAGTGACCAGTTTTCAATACTAATTAACTTCTTTTCCCTTCATTTTAATAGCCTTGTTTTTAAGGATTCAGTCCTCTGTATTTATTCCTTTCTTCATTAAATGACAGCCAAACAGAAATGAGATGTGAAATGAGCTGACAAATGACCAGCTAAATTGGGATTTCAAACTCCAACCAATCTCCATTAATGAGACGCCAATTCTTGCTGTTAATTAAACCCGTTATTTAATTCCACAGCTTGTTGCTGCTCTCATTCTGCCGTAGCAGACATTTCCAAAACTGTTGATTTTTCTGTTTTTTCTAAGAACACTGTCAAGATGTTTTGGTGAGCTGAGAGATCGTGCTTACTGACATCCATCACCTTTCTTTATTTTCAGATATTGTGTGATGGGCAAAGGTGAGCTGGTCATGTGTTTTGTGTCTCATTATTGTTTGGCTGCTAATTAAGGAAAACTAAGGGGTCTGAGTCAAGTTAACTAAAACTAAAGAAAAAGAAGTTAATTAGCAACACAAGCTGGTCCCTAATGAAGAAGATGGTTAGAAAGAAAACCTGCAGCCACTGTGGCCCTCCAGGACCAGAGTTTGACACCCATGGCATAGGGCCCCCGGCCCCGACTTACAATTTTTTTTTTGTTTGTGCCAGTCCCTCACGTCATGTGTCACGATACCCTCCTCATCCTAAATGTTATCGTTCTGAGTCAAATTCAGAGGAGAAGGGTAGGAGCAGGGGGCAGCAGGCAGGGAATCGGGGCATGGCCGCGGGACTGGGAATGTATAAATAGCGATCGCTCAGTCTGGATAAACCATTGCACAACGTGGATCAGTGGCGGATGGTGCGTTTTGAGACTATCATACAGTGGTGTGAAAAACTATTTGCCCCCTTCCTGATTTCTTATTCTTTTGCATGTTTGTCACACAAAATGTTTCTGATCATCAAACACATTTAACCATTAGTCAAATATAACACAAGTAAACACAAAATGCAGTTTTTAAATGATGTTTTTATTATTTAGGAGAAAAAATCCAAACCTACATGGCCCTGTGTGAAAAGTAATTGCCCCTGAACCTAATAACTGGTTGGGCCACCCTTAGCAGCAATAACTGCAATCAAGCGTTTGCGATAACTTGCAATGAGTCTTTGACAGCGCTCTGGAGGAATTTTGGCCCACTCATCTTTGCAGAATTGTTGTAATTCAGCTTTATTTGAGGGTTTTCTAGCATGAACTGCCTTTTTAAGGTCATGCCATAGCATCTCAATTGGATTCAGGTCAGGACTTTGACTAGGCCACTCCAAAGTCTTCATTTTATTTTTTTTCTTCAGCCATTCAGAGGTGGATTTGCTGGTGTGTTTTGGGTCATTGTCCTGTTGCAGCACCCAAGATCGCTTCAGCTTGAGTTGACGAACAGATGGCGGACATTCTCCTTCAGGATTTTTGGTAGACAGTAGAATTCATGGTTCCATCTATCACAGCAAGCCTTCCAGGTCCTGAAGCAGCAAAACAACCCCAGACCATCACACTACCACCACCATATTTTACTGTTGGTATGATGTTCTTTTTCTGAAATGCTGTGTTCCTTTTACACCAGATGTAACGGGATATTTGCCTTCCAAAAAGTTCAACTTTTGTCTCATCAGTCCACAAGGTATTTTCCCAAAAGTCTTGACAATCATTGAGATGTTTCTTAGCAAAATTGAGACGAGCCCTAATGTTCTTTTGCTTAACAGTGGTTTATGCCTTGGAAATCTGCCATGCAGGCCGTTTTTGCCCAGTCTCTTTCTTATGGTGGAGTCGTGAACACTGACCTTAATTGAGGCAAGTGAGGCCTGCAGTTCTTTTGACGTTGTCCTGGGGTCTTTTGTGACCTCTCGGATGAGTCGTCTCTGCACTCTTGGGGTAATTTTGGTCGGCTGGCCACTCCTGGGAAGGTTCACCACTGTTCCATGTTTTTGCCATTTGTGGATAATGGCTCTCACTGTGGTTCGCTGGAGTCCCAAAGCTTTAGAAATGGCTTTATAACCTTTACCAGACTGACAGATCTCAATTACTTCTGTTCTCATTTGTTCCTGAATTTCTTTGGATCTTGGCATGATGTCTAGCTTTTGAGGTGCTTTTGGTCTACTTCTCTGTGTCAGGCAGCTCCTATTTAAGTGATTTCTTGATTGAAACAGGTGTGGCAGTAATCAGGCCTGGAAATTGAACTCAGGTGTGATACACCACAGTTAGGTGATTTTTGAACAAGGGGGCAATTACTTTTTCACACAGGGCCATGTAGGTTTGGATTTTTTTTCTCCCTAAATAATAAAACCGTCATTTAAAAACTGCATTTTGTGTTTACTTGTGTTATATTTGACTAATGGTTAAATGTGTTTGATGATCAGAAACATTTTGTGTGACAAACATGCAAAAGAATAAGAAATCAGGAAGGGGGCAAATAGTTTTTCACACCACTGTATATTATTATTTGGATTATTAATTAAACGTAAAGCTAATATATCACATAGGCCCTACATCCTAATCCTCGTTCCTCCAGGGCCCGGTATGAGCTAATCCTGCAGCACTATAGCAAACGTTAATTTTAGAGATTCGTTTCGGACTCATTCAGAGAGATCCCCATAAAATCATGAAATATCCTTATATTACCGGCCTTTACCAGATCCAGAACAAAATCAGTATCTTACCACTCTGCATACACACAAGCGGACATGTAGGCCTACTGGTCATCTAAGGCCTTTTTCCTGAGCACCGGGGAAGCCCCCCCTAACCCAATCCGAGGCCTGTACATTTCTGAACCGCGTAGGGCCGCCAAACTGCTAAGAACGGCCCTGGTGGGGTCTTAATCTGCAAGTGGATTTCAAATCCCACAACTGACACTGTGTAACCACGAGCAAGTCACTTGACCTACCTGTACTTTTAATGGGAAACCCAAAAGAAATGCAACCAATTTTATCTCCAAAATTACAAGTTATCTTGGATTTGGCCAAATAAGTAAATTTAATGCTATAACTCGTCTTCTGAATTGCATAGATTATACAGAAGAGTTAATACTTTGATATTCATTATGCACTCAGCTTTTCCTGATAATTGAATTAATCCCAGAGTCACCAAAGCCTATAAAATACCGAGTTAGAAGCTGGACAATATTTGTAAAGAATTCCTCATTGCAGTGCACACTTCACAGTAGAGCACCGACGCTATGTAATACATATTGTGGGAGAACTCCGATCAGATCTGGAGAACATTCACAAAGATACCTCCACGACACTCTGAAGGAGCGTGGAAGAGACTGCTAGCATCTTTTAGTGTGTTCTGTCTGGACCGGTGGCTGAGCAGTTTCTTAATTCGAGTCACCAGCTTGAGCCTGCTTACCTGTTCAACTCACAGATGAGTAGGACTATAGCAATCTGAATTCACCTTTAGAGATGTTTCAAAATGCATTCTAAGATATCCCAAAAAGGTTTTCTGATGTCTTGAAATGACACGCTGTATATTTTCAGATATTTGAAATGCATTTTGAGATAACTTAAGTGCAGTTTAAGGTATTTTGAAATAAATTCCTTCAGATAAATTTCAAGATATCTTAAAATACATCTAAAGTCATTTTGAGGCATCAGAAATGCTGTTTTAGATATCACAAATACATGTTAAAAATATCTTAAAATAGGTAGAATTGCCATTAAAATTGGTAGGATAGGGAATTGTGCATGGGAGTTTGCCCGACCGGTCTACATGTGTTTTGTGGACTTGGAAAAGGCGTTCGACCGTGTCCCTCGGGGAATCCTGTGGGGGGTGCTCCGGGAGTATGGGGTACCGGACCCCCAATAACAGCTGTTCGGTCTCTGTACAACCGGTGTCAGAGCTTGGTCCGCATTGCCGGCAGTAAGTCGAGCCCGTTTCCAGTGAGAGTTGGACTCTGCCAGGGCTGCCCTTTGTCACCGATTCTGTTCATAACTTTTATGGACAGAATTTCTAGGCACAGCCAGGGTGTTGAGGGGGTCCGGTTTGGTGGACTCAGGATTGGGTCACTGCTTTTTTGCAGATGATGTTGTCCTGTTTGCTTCATCAGGCCGTGATCTTCAGCTCTCTCTGGATCGGTTCACAGCTGAGTGTGAAGCGGCTGGGATGAGAATCGGCACCTCCAAATCTGAGACCATGGTCCTCAGCCGGAAAAGGGTGGAGTGCCCTCTCAGGGTTGGGGGAGAGATCCTGCCCCAAGTGGAGGAGTTCAAGTATCTCGGGGTCTTGTTCACGAGTGAGGGAAGAATGGAGTGGGAGATCGACAGGCGGATCGGTGCGGCGTCCACAGTGATGCGAGCTCTGCATCAGTCTGTCGTGGTGAAAAAGGAGCTGAGCTGTAAGGCAAAGCTCTCAATTTACCAGTCGATCTACCTTCCTACCCTCACCTATGGTCATGAGCTATGGGTAGTGACCGAAAGAACGAGATCACGAATACAAGCGGCTGAAATGAGTTTCCTCCGCATGGTGTCTGGGCTTTCCCTTAAAGATAGGGTGAGAAGCTCAGTCATCCAGGAGGGGCTCAGAGTAGAGCCGCTGCTCCTCCGCATCGAGAGGAGTCAGATGAGGTGGCTGGGGCATCTGATCAGGATGCCTCCTGGACGCCTCCCTGGTGAGGTGTTCTGGGCACGTCCGACTGGGAGGAGGCCCCAGGGAAGACATGCTGGAGGGAATATGTCTCTCGGCTGGCCTGGGAACGCCTTGGGATTCTCCCAGAAGAGCTAGAAGAAGTGGCCGGGGAGAGGGAGGTCTGGGCATCTCTGCTCAAGCTGCTGTCTCCGCGACCCGATCTCAGATAAGCGGAAGAGGATGGATGGATGAAGTCTGCATCTGAAATATCTTCAAATGAGATATCTGAAAGTGTACTGCAGATATCCTAAAATGTAAAGGAACATATTCTGAGATGTCTAGAAACAGCTTTCAGGTATCTTAAAAAGTAAACTGCATTTTAAGGTATCTAAAATTCATGTTGCAATATCTCTAAATGTTATTTTGGCTTAACATACGGGACTTCAGTGGGCTTCGTCTTCTCTACTTAGGACAGGTGCTCTCTGCTAACCTCACGATAGCAAGAATGGAAATCCATCCATCCACTTTCTGAACCTGATTATACAGACCAGGGGTGCGGGGAAACTGGAGCCAATCCTGGGTGCAAGGAAGGAGAAATCCCCGAACACTTCACCAGCCCATCACAGGGTGAACACACACAAAGAAACACACAAGGGCCAAGTTAGCAATGCCAGTCTACTTGCTCTGCATGTCTTTGGACTGTGGGAGGAAAACAGGAGCACCCGGAAGAAGATGACCTTGAATTTGAAGAGCTGGTTAATGCTGCTGGACCCAGCCTGACTGATGTCAATGTGGGGTATGGTTGTTCTCCACATATCGGGTTCCTTGGTCTTCCTCTGTCACCACAAAGATGTCCATTAGGTTCATTGGCAACGTGAAACTGGCCTAAAACATGTGAATGGTGGTTTACGATTTCTCTCCTAGCTTTGTGGATATACAGTAGGCTCTGACCTCCATGGACCTGAACCTGAACTTAATAACATATCAGGGTCTCTGGTTTTAACTCCAACTCTGATTTGGCTAGTGGGATTAATGAATACGACTTGAGATGTGAGTTGTTTGATTTTACTGAGCAAGTGCAATGCCTGAAGCATTGGGTTTCAAATAAAGATGTGATATTGTTTGCTCGGAAGGATGTAGACAACATTTTTAGAAAGCAAAAACTTCTATCTCTTGAAATGTGCTGAGCAGCACAGCTCCTCTTTTAATTCTTTTATTTTTAGGTTGTCATTAGAACAGCAGAAAGGTTCCAAAGCTGTAAAAACAGGCAACAGTAATTTTAGGGGCTACAAACAAAAACCCTAAAACCGTAAATGGCTTCAAACCAGTGGTTCTGATTTCGCTGGTTAATTAAATCATCTGAAATGTTTAAAAAGAAATCTCAGTGTTTGTTAGATCCATTTCAGTTTGGGACCTTTAGGGGGATAGCAGAGACCACCCAAAGTCCTGGGTTCAAATATGCTTATTTTATTAAGCACTGTATATTTGTACAGGCTTTGTCGACAGAATATAAACCTTTTTCTTCTTACCTCCAGACCTCCCTAGGTAAGTGTCACCCTACACTGCCCTCAACTCTCTCAGACTGGGGTGAGATGGCTTCTTTTATCCTGGACCTGGGAATACATCCAATGCTGAGACATCACCCAAAGGAAGCACTTCCAGGTCAGGCCCAAATATGGGCAGTCTTTCCCTGAAGCTACCCCAGGCAGCACTTTTGGAACCCAGCAGGCCTGCCCAATGAGTCTACAGTTCTCAGTATTCCCTGCAGGTGTTTGCATGGGTGCACTGGTCATTTAGACAAAGATCAGGACTTCTGGAACAATGTGCTTCGAACAGATGAACCAAAGATAAGAGATGTCTGGCCATTGTAACAGTAGGCATGCTTGGTGCAATGAAGGAGAAGAGGCTCATACCATCTGCAAAGTATGGTGATAGAAATGTTAGGGTTTGGTGTTGCTTTGCTGCCTTAGAACCTGCTCAGCTTTCAGTCGTTGAGTTAGCTATGAATTCTGCATTGTGTCAAAGTGTGCTAAAGAGAATGTGAAGCCATCTCTCCAAAAGTTGAAGCTGAACCAAAAATTTCAACATGGTAATAATCTTAAACACACCTAGGGATGGCTAAAAAAGAAGAAATGGGGGGTGATGGACTGACCTGGTCAAAGCCCTGATTTGAACCCTTTTAAAATGTTTAGTTGGGAGTTGAAATGGGCAGTACATGCAAGAATCAAATCAAATACCTTGCATCTCAAGCCACTTACACCTGAACTCCAGCAAAACCAAGGAGCTGGTGGTGGATTTTAGGAGACTCAGGCCCCTCATGGACCCCGTGATCATCAGAGGTGACTGTGCAGAGGGTGCAGACCTATAAATACCTGGGAGTGCAGCTGGATGACAAACTGGACTGGGCTGCCAATACTGATGCTCTGTGCAAGAGAGGACAGAGCCGACTATACTTCATTAGAAGGCTGAGGTCCTTCAACATCTGTAATAAGATGCTGCAGATGTTCTATCAGACGGTTGTGGCGAGCGCCCTCTTCTACGCGGTGGTGTGCTGGGGAGGTAGCATAAAGAAGAGGGACGCCTCACGTCTGGACAAACTGGTGAGGAAGGCAGGCTCTATTGTAGGCACAGAGCTGGGCAGTTTGACATCCATGGCAGAGCGACGGGCGCTGAGCAGACTCCTGTCAATCATGGAGAATCCACGGCATCCACTGAACAGGATCATCTTCAGACAGAGGAGCAGCTTCAGAGACAGACTGCTGTCACCATCCTGCTCCACTGACAGACTGAGGAGACCTCACACCATGTGACTCTTCAGTTCCACCCGGCGGGGTAAACGTTAACATTATACAAAGTTATTATCTGTTATACTAGCATTGTTATCACTCTTTAATTTAATATTGTTTATTTTTATCAGTATGCTGCTGCTGGATTATGTGAATTTCCCCTTGGGATTAATAAAGTATCTATCTATTGTGGAAGACTGCCGGCTTCCCAGGCCGGTCCGCACCCCCAGGCCGACAGGAGGAGCTCTCCCGACAGCAAGATCATGCCCCGAGGTCCAGCAGGGCCTTATGGACTCTGTAGTGTTTATACACAGCCCTGCTGGATACCTTGGGAACCACCAGGAGTCGCTGTGGGGGGACTTGTGGGATCTGTTGTGCCTTATGACCCGGGAGTACGTCACAGTCACGTGACGGGAAGGAATGGCATGCTCCCGGGGTGAAGTAAAAGACTGATTGCCCTGACCCGGAAGGAATAAGGAACTGTGGACTGCTGGGACAGGAACACCTCCGGGTCAGGGGCTATAAAAGGACGGTGCCTCAGTCCAGACACTGAGCTGTGCTGGGTGGGAGAGGAGCAAAGTGTCTGGGCGAGGAGGAGAGGTTATTGTGTTTGGTTTAAAGAGTTTATGAGTAGTGTGGAAGGTGCTTGGTGCACTGGAAGAAAAGAAAATAAAAAGGTCGTGGACTGTTACCTGGTGTCTGGAGTTATACCTGAGGGTTCAAGGGTGCACTACTGCCCCTACTGCCACACTATCTATCTATCTATCTATCTATCATATAGTACCTTTCATATCTATCTGTCTATCTATCTATCTATCTATCTATCTATCTATCTATCTATCTGTCTATCTATTTTCCGTGGAGGATTGGTCAAAAATCTCACCGAACTGATGCAAGTGACTGGTGGGCAATTATGCAAAACGCAAACAAGAAGTAATTTCTGTTATTCGGGACAATAGCAGCTTCTGAGGCCAAGGGTGGACTTACCTTTCACCCATGCAATTTATCAATATTGTCGTTGAATAAATAATTAAAAAGGGGTGGTATGGTGGTGCAGTGGGTAGCACTGCTGCCTGGCAGTAAGGGGTTCGCTTCACTGGTCATCCCTGCGTGGAGTTTGCATGTTCTCTCCGTGTCTGCGTGGGTTTCCTCCCACTGTCCAAAGACATGCAGGTTAGGTGCATTGGTGACCCTAGATTGTCCCTAGTGTAGGTGGGTGGGTGTGTGCCCTGCAGTGGGCTGGCGCCCTGCCCGGGGATTTTGTTCCTGCATTGCTCCCCGTGCTGGCTGGGTTTGGCTCCGGCAGACTCCCGTGACCCTGTAGTTAAGATATAGCGGTTTGGATGATAATTGACCAATTAAAAAGGCAAAATTTCCTCTTGTTTTTATCCATGTATACTATACCTTTACCTGTAGGCACTGTTTACTTACCTTTCACTCATAAAATCTATCGATATTGTTGTTGAATAAATAATTAAAAAAGGCTAAAGTTCCTCGTGTTTTTATCAATGTACATCACCTTTACCTGTAGGCACTGTTTTACATGAAGATTTAATGTTTGCCTATTCTAATACAGTGAAGAGTCTCCATGGGGTACACTTACTTTTTCACATGGCTGTATAAAGAAGGACGAAGTGTCAATCCACATTGCACCTGCCGAGCTGGGTGTTCAGCCGTCTCTTTCTTTTGCAGCTCGCTGTCGGGGTGGTCGAGGACGTGTGATCCCTCCGCCCCTTGCTTTAATATCCCCGGCAGGGTTTATGTGATTTCTTCGAGCGCGGTTAATTGCAGTCACCATTCTCTGCGCATTATTCAGGCAGTTCTCGAAGGCACCGCTATGTGTCGCTGTTCCCCTGTGATTCCCCTCGCTGTTCCACGGCCGCTGCTCGCCGGCTTTGGTGTAGTCTCCGTTCCCCTTCGAGTCTGCTTTCGGGAAGATGGCAACGAAGAAGCTGGGATCTCGGTTAGAGACCGAAATCGAGCGGTGCCGCTCCGAGGGACAATGGGACCGGATTCCGGATCTGGCCAAACAGCTGTCAGCAAAGCCCATTGCAAACGGTAGGGAAAAAAAAAATGAGTCAAATAATATCAATGTGAGGCCTTGAAACCCGTAGAGGCCTGCGCTTTTCGTTATACCCGGAGCCGGAAAAGAGACTGCGAAGGTGGCGAGCCGTGGGGTCTCCATCTCGGCACGATTTGACTGTGACAGGTGGCAGTGCCCCCTTCGTGGGAGCAGCTGTCAGTCCAGCAGCACCATCCCTAGAGTTACGTTATCGCAGTTATTTTGATGGGTCGCGGCCCCGTCTGATACGTGGAGATTGGAGGGCACCGATGGACTTGAACCTCTGCATTCATTGTGAATTTAGACACTTGTTGCTTAGGCTCGGATTGAGCTCTTCACCTAAAGATCGTTAATGTGGGGCGCCGCCGAGCTTGTAGCCTCTGCTGGTCATTCTGTTAAGGTTAAAGATCGGGCAGCCTTCCGGGAGGAACTGAAAGAAATGTTGTAAGCCCTTTTGGTGACGAGCAACCTTTTTTTATTTTAGTTCACTGACTTATAATAACTGTACTCGGCACAAAGTCCTCAGTTTGTGAGAAATAATGCTCCTTTGTTTTCGGTTTTTGATGATTGTACCTCAAGAATACTCAATATGGAATAGTTTTCATTTAATTTGTGACAGCTTTAAGTGACATTTTGTTCTCTAGCATCATACCTATCAATTTACACTCCGCGATCGCTTTATTAAGTCCACCTACCCAGTACCAGCAGCCATACGAGCTGCACTCTGAACAGGTAGTCCACTTGAAGCTAACACGTGTTTGGGTGCAGCCAATAATACTGTGCTGTACTTGGATGGGAGACCATCCAGGAAAAACTGGGGTTGCTGCTGGAAGAGTTGCTGGTGAAACCAGCAGGGGGCGCTTACCCTGAGATCTGTGTGTGGATCCCAAGGCACCAGTGCAGTGACGTGGACACTGAAAAGAAATGTCACTGTCAGTCAGATGAGACCTAGAGCTGAGGTTATGAAAGCTGAACAATGTATGTCCAATGACCTGGCTAACCTGCCCACCGCAGCCTGGTCATTGTGGACCCCTCTCAATTATTGGCTGTCACTCTCATAAACTATAAATAAAGATATGAACATAATACTGATGGTTATTCATTAAAATTAAACCAGCATTAAGACCTAATGTGTGGCGAACATACCGTTGGCTGCTGTTGCGTCATCCAGTTGAAGCTACACTGCAAAAAATGAAATCTAAGCAAGTAAAAAATATTTATATCATGAAATTAAAGCTTGTATTCCTTATTGTAAGAATTATTGACTAATCAAAAAAATTGTATTTATGATTTATTTAGCTTGCTTTAACAAATCTCGTGTTTTTTTTGTCTAGTTTTTACATATGCATTTTTTTGCAATGGTGGTGGTTGAAGTGGCTCCACCCTATCTGTGTAAAGTGCTTTTTAAATGTAATTACTAATTATCTATTATTTACATGGTAGGACCCTGTTTGCCTCACCAAAACATTTGCCTGAGTGATTTCTGTGAGTTATGGTTCATTCCTTAAGGATTTTTCACATTACTGACTGTATAGCGTCAGGCAGTCGTTATCGCACCTTGACGCTACAAATCTGCTCTGCCAATTCTATTTAGATAGATAGATGCTTTATTATAATCCCTAGGGGAAATATTCACTATTTTATTTATTTGTATAATCCCAAGAGGGAAATTTGGTTTGCCAGCAAGTTTTACAGAGAGACCACAACATACAATTAAAAACACATCGGCAAAGAGCACAACATCAAGAATACATTTTGTATAGGGGGGTCCAGATCTAATTATGCAATTTTCATTACGCTATAATTTATTACATAGAAAATTACCCAAAAAATCCCGGGCCATCGAGAAGTGTGCGAACTGACGACATGAAGAATCGTCTTTGTGCCGAACTGGAATCGTCCCCACATAAATCAAAGTCATCCAGACGATGTGGATCTGCATGGTTAGATCTGGACCACCCTGTACATGTAAAAAATAACGATATGAGCATAATACTGATGGTATAACAGTAGATCATACATACTTGTGTACTGGAGTCCTGGGTGCAGGTTTGGTCTCCAGGCTACAAAAAGGACATAGCAGCGCTAGAGAAGGTCCAGAGAAGAGCGACAAGGCTGATTCCAGGACTACAGGGGTTCAATTATGAGGAAAGATTAAAAGAGCTGAGCCTTTACAGTTTAAGCAAAAGAAGATGAAGAGGTGACGTGATTGAAGTGTTTAAAATTATGAAGGAAATCAGTCCAGTGGATCAAGATGGTGACTTTAAAATGAGTTCATCACGAACACGGGGACACAGTTGGAAACTTGTTAAGGGAAAATTTTGCATAAATAGTAGGAACTTTTTCTTTACACAAAGAACCACAGACACTTGGAATAAGCGACCAAGTAGCGTGGTAGACAGTAAGACGTTCGGGATAAGTGGATAGGACTGGTGAGCTTTGTTGGGCTGAATGGCCTGTTCTCGTCTGGAGTGTTCTAATGTTTGTCATAAAAATGAAAGCAGCATTAAGATCCTGTTCAGGATTTAACACACTGGTCATTCAGAGAAGTCCCACTGCATACCAGAGTTGTAAAGAGACGTAATTTGAGTATTTGTGGTCTTTCTGTTACCACAAACATGTCTGACCATTCTCCTCTGAAATGTCATTAATGAGGAGTTTTCCAAAACAGAACTGCCATGCGCTATTGTGTTATTGTTATGTGGATATAGTGCAGTATGTCGCCTCAGAATAGTGACAGAGATATAATACCAACCAAAAGACAGACAGAGTGCAACATATATTTACATTTATATATTGTATGTCTAGCTAACCATAATGTACAAGAACCCATACAGTATTTTTGCTTATGTGTGGCCAATAGGTATCCTTATGTCCTCTGGATACAAACGGTCAACATACTATTGACCCTGCGTCGTGAGTGAGAAAAGCGGCTGTGCAGGATGCAGGATGGCTGAGGTCTTTAATTATGAAATTCTGCCTTCCTAAGGTGGCAAATGTTGTATATGTTCTGAGGAAAAGACACCTTGTGCCAGTAACATTCTGTGGAGAATTCATCACAGTTTATGTTCTTCAGTCAATCTTGAGGATCATGTTCAGTTTGCAGTTGTAAAAGTGGATGAGAACAAATGGAGAAATGGAAGTTACCCTCAGACTTCTGATTAATTAAAGGTGCTGATAGATAGATAGATAGATATGAAAGGCACTATATAATACATAGATAGATATGAAAGGCACTATATGATAGATAGATAGATATGAAGGGCACTATATAATACATAGATAGATATGAAGGGCACTATATAATACATAGATAGATATGAAGGGCACTATATGATAGATAGATAAAAATAGATAGATAGATAGATAGATACTTTATTAATCCCAAGGGGAAATTCCCATACTCCAGCAGCAGCATACTGATAAAAAACAATACTAAATTAAAGAGTAATAAAAATGAAGGTATAACAGTCTATAATCTTGTGTAGTGTTAACGTTTACCCCCCTGGCTGAAATTGAAGAGTCACATAGTGTGGGGTCTCCTCAGTCTGTCAGTGGAGCAGGATGGTGACAGCAGTCTGTCGCTGAAGCTGCTCCTCTGTCTGGAGATGATCCTGTTCAGTGGATGCAGTGAATTCTCCATGATTGACAGGAGTTTGCTCAGCGCCCGTCGCTCTGCCACAGATGTCAAACTGTCCAGCTCCGTGCCTACAATAGAGCCTGCCTTCCTCACCATTATGTCCATGTGTGAGGCGTCCCTCTTCTTTATGCTGCCTCCCCAGCACACCACCTTGTAGAAGAGGGCGCTCGCCACAACCGTCTGGTAGAACATCTGCAGCATCTTATTGCAGATGTTGAAGGACGCCAACCTTCTAAGGAAGTATAGTCGGCTCTGTCCTCTCTTGCGCAGAGCATCAGTATTGGCAGTCCAGTCCAGTTTATCATCCAGCTGCACTCCCAGGTATTTATAGGTCTGTACCCTCTGCACAGTCACCTCTGATGATCACAGGGTCCATGAAGGGCCTGGGTCTCGTAAAATCCACCACCAGCTCCTTGGTTTTGCTGGTGTTCAGGTGTAGGTGGTTTGAGTCGCACCATTTAACAAAGTCCTTGATTAGGTTCCTATACTCCTCCTCCTGCCCACTCCTGATGCAGCCCACCATAGCAATGTCGTCAGTGAACTTTTGCACATGGCAGGACTCTGAGTCATATTGGAAGTCCGATGTATGTTGGCTGAACAGGACCGGAGAAAGTCCAGTCCCCTGCGGCACTCCTGAGCTGCTGACCACAATGTCAGACCTGCAGTTCCCGAGACGCACATACTGGGGTCTGTCAGTAAGATGGTCAACAATCAATGCCACCAGGTATGAATCTACTTCCATCTCTGTCAGCTTGTCCCTGAGGAGCAGAGGTTGGATGGTGTTGAAGGCGCTAGAGAAGTCCAGAAACATAATTCTTACAGCACCACTACCTCTGTCCAAGTGGGAGAAGGATCGGTGTAGCATACAGATGATGGCATCATCCGCTCCCACCTTCTCCTGGTATGCGAACTGCAGAGGGTCGAGGGCGTGGTGGACCTGGTGAGTCTTTTTGACAATTGCCGAAATGTGCGATGCCCACTTCAGTCCATCAGTGATAGTCACTCCAAGAAATATAAAGCTATTCACCATCACAACAGAGTCTTTCTTCTGTTTCCATCATTTTGGTTTTGCTACGGTTATAAAGTTAAGAGTGTCCTGGCACCATTGAAACAGCAGGCAGACCTCTTCTCATGTCATTGTTGGTGATCTGGCCTATGATGTTGGTGACATCAAGAAATTTCATGGTAGTATTGGAGCTGTGTCTGGCCACCGAGTCAGAGGTGAAGGAGGAGTACAGAAGAGGGCTCACCATACTACCTTGTGAAGTGTCCGTGTGACTCAGGATGCGATTCTGCCAATCCTTACATGCTGAGCTCTGTTGGTTAGGAAGTGTGCACTTAAAGTGCAGAGGGTGGCACTACAGAAAGTCCTTATTTCAGGATGTTGGTGATCAGCCTTGCTGATACAACAGTATTAGATGTTGAGGAGTCTGCCACGTCAGTTTGTAATATCCAGAAATGCAAGGGTAGCAAGAAATGGCAACTTGCAAGAGACATGGCCCGCTCTCTAGACTGGTTGTGAAGATATGCAGACTGCAGGTGATTATGATGGCTATCTGGAATGTTGCTTTTAATGTGTCCCAGCGCCAGTCTGTCAGTGCATGTCCTCACATGTAACAATTCATTTTCCTGATTTGTTTTGTGCTTGTGGTTGCCATGTGAAGAAATGAATCAGTCCACTGTGTACATTAGTCATGGCAGTGAGAGGTCAGATCCCACCCCTGAGAAACAGATGCAAAACTGGAGACAAACTGGGACAGGATTCTCTTAACAAGTACTTGGGGAGTTTAGATGATCTCGTCAACATTTCTACATACTGTAGGTGGGAGTCCATGGAAACATGGATAGAAGCCCATATAAGTCATAGTAAGCACAGCGGCAGGGAAAAGAACAAGGGACCAAATGTTGCTAACTGGCAGTGCCATCCTCTGCACATTTAGTGCCGTTCAAAAGCTCTGCCAGTTTAGAACTACCAGCTGACCTGACAGCTTGTCGTACTGTTGGAGGAAACTCATACAAGCATGGGGCAAACCACTAGAGATTTAAAGAGAAGGTGGGAGCTGGATCCACTCTTTGTAAACTGTCAATTAGGCACACTTTGGTAACACTAATTTTTGTTAATTGATTTATTTAAGGTGGCGCAGTGGGTAGCGTTGCTGCCTCGCAGTTAGGAGGCCCGGGTTTCGCTTCCCTGCGTGGAGTTTGCATGTTCTCCCTGTGTCTGCGTGGGTTTCCTATCACGGTCCAAAGACATGCAGGTTAGGTGCATTGGTGATCCTAAATTGTCCCTAGTGTGTGTGCCCTGTGGTAGGCTGGCACCCTGCCCGGGGTTTGTTTCCTGCCTTGTGCCCTGTGTTGGCTGGGATTGGCTCCAGCAGACACCCTTGACCCTGTAATTAGGATGTAGCGGGTTGGATGATGGATGGATGATTTATTTAAGCTCTTCACAAGCAGTTAACTGATCAATTGGTCATTAGTTCTTTCTATAAAAATTCTGTAGGGTGATCAGGAGGCTATCTTTTATATATACAGGGTGACACAGAAAAACGGGAACTTTTAAAAATAGAAGAAATCCAACAAAAAAATTGTATTGACAGCAATTGAACCACTACAACTTGCCTTTTAAGAGACAGTAATCCAGATTATCAATGTCAGAAAATTACGTCCTGTAGATGGCGTCCTCCTGTACGTATGCATTCTTCCAATCTGCTGTTGAGGTTCCCCATTGATCGCTGCAACATCTCAGCTGGGATACCACGAATTTCATCTTGAATTCTTTGTTTCAGTTCATTCAGTGTCCTTGGCCGAGTCGTGTAGACCCGACTCTTAAGGTAGCCCCACAAGAAAAAATCACAAATGGACAAATCTGGTGATTTTGAGGGCAAGGGAATGTCACCGAACCTTGAGATGACACGGTTACCAAACAATTCTCGCACAGCTGCCATTGATTGCCTTGCAATTGATTACTAAATTACTAAATGGCGAGATTGTTCACAGCTCAAGGTCCCTGTTCTGCAGTGCTCCCAACTGTACATGGCTGCCACTACGCATTTCAAAAGTTCCCGTTTTTCTGTGTCACCCTGTATTTCTCTTCTGGTTCGTCCTGCTTCCTCCTACATTAAGTAACATCGCCCTCTACTGGAGAGTCCCTGCAGTTTCACAGATTGAGTTCATTTTCAAATCAGCACGCAGCAGTGCTCTCTAATGGCCTTTTACAGTTACTGCATTGGTAGAACTATTAACCAGTTTCTGCTGGCTTTATTACAAATCCTATCTCTTATATATATTTCTCTTCTGGTTCGTCCTACTTCCTCTTCAAAATTGGTCCCGCCCCCCGCAAACAGCCCACATGGCATTTCTCAATTCCTATTGGTTCGTCCTGCTTCCTCTTCAAAAGCGCCAACCCCCATACACAAGCAGCCCACATGGCATTTCTCGATTCCTATTCCTCTTCTTCCAAACCGTTCCCCATGCTGCCTGCGGCCTCCCATACACCCCCACGCCGCTTTTCTCGATTCCTATTCCTCCTTTGGACGACCGCGTTCCCCGCTCCTCTTTCATGACCCCATTGGTGTCACGTCACCGCCCTATATCTAGCCTGACCGCGTGACCTTTCACTTCGGCCATGTGTGCGCCTGGGAGTCGTTTCCGTAGCCTGCTACAGGAAGGTACTCTCTCGACCATTGGCATTGGTTTCGCTCCTTGCTATTTTCGTTATACTGCGACAGTTGTTTCCTAAGCCTTTGTTATGAAATAAACGACAGTATGTTCTCTGTTGACCGTTTTTTGTGCAACGTCATCTCTATTCCGTGATCCGGCAACTGCCTGTTCCTATCAGTGGGTTATTTCTTGACACAAATCGTCTCCAGCAAAACACCTATTAACAACTGTGTCTTTCAAGAAGTATTTCTTTCTTCTTGATTTCTAAATTCCTTTCTCACCGTTTTCCGTTCCTATTCTTACACCGCCGTATGCTATAGCAGGTGTCGGCTAGTATAGATAAAAAAAAAATAATAATGTTGCAGAAAGTGAATGTGTTTGAAAACAGTGTTATATAGCCTGATGGTGAATGGAATGGTAACACATTTCAAAAGAAACAACATGCAGACTCCGTTTGATCAAAGGGTTGGCATGGAGAGGGCTGTCCCCTTTACAGGGGGCTTAGCAGGTAAAACTCACTTAGCCAGTATCGTATTTTCCAAAAAACGAGTTCTTATCCAAAATGTCCCTAAAGAAGCCACTAGACGTAATGATGGGTTAGAGTCCCATCACACTACATTCATTTTCTGAGTGTTTTTCAGTCATAGACGTTGTTTACATAATCCTTGCAAGTCCAGGACAGTTGCTGCACACTTCAGTGACATCCAGTTGTGTAGTTTGACATCCCAACAGCAACTCCTTCAGAGCTGTCTGCGACACACCCTCAACTAAATCAAACGGGTTGTATTTTTATCTTAAGTTACAGGGGTGGGCTCTGTATGTGCAAGCGCTAACAACCAATGAGTGCTCATCCGGAAATACAATACAGTAATCCCTCCTCGATCGCGGGGGTTGCGTTCCAGAACCCCCTGTGATAGATGAAAATCTGCGAAGTAGAAACCATATGTTTGTATGGTTATTTTTATATATTTTAAGCCCTTATAAACTCTCCCACACTGTTAACATTATTAGAGCCCTCTAGACATGAAATAACACCCTTTAGTCAAAAGTTTAAACTGTGCTCCATGACAAGACAGAGATGACAGTTCTTTCTCACAATTAAAAGAATGCAAACATATCTTCTCTTCAAAGGAGCGCCGTCAGGAGCAGAGAATGTCAGAGAGAGAGAGAAAAGCAAACAATCAAAAAATCAATACGTGCTGTTGGGCTTTTAAGTATGCCGAAGCACTGTGATAAAGCAGCATTTTGTAGAGGAGCGTCTGTATCCTCTGTGCAAACAGCCCCTCTGCTCACACCCCGTCCATCAGGCAGAGATAATGTCTGAGAGAGTGAGAGAGGCAGAGAAAAGCAAACAATCAAGCACCGCGCAGGAAGCATATCGCATATCATTGAGGAGTTTTAGTTAATACGTAATATGTGCTCTGATTAGGTAGCTTCTCAGCCATCCGCCAATAGCGTCCTTTGTATGAAATCAACTGGGCAAACAAACTGAGGAAGCATGTACCATAAATTAAAATACACATTGTCCGCAGAAATCCACGAACCAGCGAAAAATCTGTGATATATATTTAGATATGCTTACATTTAAAATCCGCGATGGAGTGAAGCCGCGAAAGTCGAAGCGCGACTGTACATACAATGCAGCCATGAGGCGTAGAGAACATGAGTCGAAACAGAACAGAGGCTTGTCTGTTTGACGTTTTTCTCCATACTGTGACAGAATTGAATAAGGAAAGTAAAAGGACAGAGTTTGTGGCTGAATTGTCCATAGCTGAAGATGCTTATCCATGAAGGCAGCATGCGATATGCTTATGTTACTTAGAAACTTGAAGCTGACCTGAAACGTTGTTATGGAGTTTTGTCATTTCTCATCCCCTGCAAATTCTAATCATGCAATTTGATATTCCTAAAGCAACAAGATCCAGCTACTCAATCATCAAATTTGATATAGCCTCCAACTAGAGGGCGTGTATTGTACTGCCGGCTTTGAGTAAAAGTTGATTCAGTTATATCCTCCACAGATTATTTTGTTTTAAATTGCATCTGGTGGATAAGTAAATTTCCTCTTAATTTATTGCAGCAATAAGGCTCCTCTGAGCCCTTTCTTATTTACAATGGTGATGGACAGGTTGACAGACGAGATTAGACTGGAGTCCCCATGGACTATGATGTTTGCTGATGACATTGTGATCTGTAGTGATAGTAGGGAGCAGGTTGAGGAGACCCTGAGTAGGTAGAGATATGCTCTAGAGAGGAGAGGAATGAAAGTCTGCAGGACCAAGACAGAATACATGTGTTTGAATGATAGAGAAGTCAGAGGAATGGCGAGGATGCAGGGAGTAGAGTTGGTGAAGGTGGATGAGTTTAAATACTCAGCAGTACAGAGTAATGGGCATTGTGGAAGAGAAGTGAAGAAGAGAGTGCAGGCAGGGTGGAGTGGGTGGAGAAGAGTGTCAGGAGTGATTTGTGCCAGATGGGTATCAGCAAGAGTGAAAGGGAAGGTCTACAGGACGGTAGTGAGAGCAGCTGTGTTATATAGGTTGGAGATGGTGGCACAGGAGACAGAGCTGGAGGTGGCAGAGTTAAAGATGCTAAGATTCGTATTAGGTGTGACGAGGATGGACAGGATTAGAAATGAGGATATTAGAGGGCCAGCTCAAGTTGGACGGTTGGGAGACAAAGTCAGAGAGGCGAGATTGCGTTGGTTTGGACATGTGCAGAGGAGAGATGCTGGGTATATTGGGAGAAGGATGCTAAGGATAGAGCTGCCAGGCAAGAGGAGAAGAGGAAGGCCTAAGAGAAGGTTTATGGGTGTGGTGAGAGAGGACATGCAGGTGATGGGGGTGAAAGAACAAGATGATGATGACAGGAAGATGTGGAAGAAGGTGATCCGCTGTGGCAACCCCTAACGGGAGCAGCCAAAAGAATAAGAAGAAGAAGAATAAGGCTCCTAAGTATGTTCACAATTCTGGTCATGTATACAAAATACATAGAGATTATTACTTCCATCCATGTTTGTTGCAGGCCACCAACATTAATAAAGTACCAACAGAATCTATCTATGTATTTGTCTGTCTGAACACATCATATCGGATGATGAGACGAATTTAAAGATTTCCAAGCAAATGCAATGCGTACATCCCAACCCCTCACAATGGTCACTCAGTAGTCCAAGGTACAACATCTCTATTTGCAGGGTAGGTAGATGAGATTTAGCCAGCAACTGAAGGAATCTGACTTGCTTACGAGAGTGTTCATTTAACAGTCTGCACTGTTTCATAAAAATGAAAGCTGCAACAAGTTTACCTGGGAAAATGAATATTCCCGGTTAGCTGTGGAGTTGAGGTGAGTGGGTTGATCCGTTCCAAGCACCGCTCACATAACACTATCACTCTGTTCCAACTTGCCAAAAAAATCCACATGTGGTTCATGTTTCCTTTTAACCAAGCTACTTTTATTCATACTTCCTTTTGTTCTTTTTTTTAAAAACGCTGCTGTATCATGTCTTTGGCCTTAGAATTGCCCCATGGGGTTAATAAAGTTACTCTAATCTAATCTAAATCCAGGAAATCAAAAAATAAAAAACTAAAAGCTCTGCCATCATGAACCCTGCAGTTAATCAAAGCCTCTTCCTTAAAAAAGCGACACATGCAAGCTTTTTTTTTCCCCGTTCTTCTTGCATGTTGGCCTGATAGACGCTGGTCAAAACACATGTATATAACAATCCTATGTGACGGTGCTAAGACCTGATATTGTCCACGTGAGCTGTTTCAGTTTTGGTGTCTGAACTGCTACCACTTTGTTTTTGGAAATTAACTGCTGTGGTAGAAATTGACATTTTAATTATAGAAAGAAACATATCCTGTATTAGGACAAGTTGGATAAAACTCCTTTTAAGCCAGTGATCAAACAGGAGAAAACTCGTTCATTGAGTCTTTAATTACGTGTCAGTAAGTGCTGAACAGAGAGCGTTCTCATAGCAATCTGTTACAGAATGGTCAAAAAAATAATTGTTTTTATAAACAAGGGAATTTACATAAGAGTGCTGATTAATGTATACATTTACTCTGATTGGTTCATTGGTCTACACCTCAATGACTTATTAAAATAAAAGTCTATTTCATTATCCTCTTGCTCTTCGTATACCTTTAGGTTTAGCCATCACCCTTGACATTTCTGTGTCTATGACAACTGTCCAGTCTTGTTGTTTACAGGACATTTGCTAATTTCTTAAATCATACAGCACCCTTCTCCTGGTACATTCTTGTCTTTGTGGTTCACTTGACCTTTACCTGCTTTCCTGATATGTTGGAAAAGGTTTCTGACATTTATGAACCCTTTTATAGACGGATGTAATATTTTAATATGGAAAGCATACCAAAACACTTTATGTGGAGTAACTTATATTACCCCTAAATGACTATATGACCTCCAAGTCTAATCTTTCTACATTGCTCGAAAAAACAGAGAGATGGTGAACCCTAGCTAAATTCCTGTCTGCAAAGTGTACACCTTTATGCATTGTAATACTTGACATTAATCATGCCTTCTCCTTAATTTCCTTACTATTTGAATTGTGGTTTATATTTTAGAGTAAGGAGGATGGGCCATGGCAAGATAACATTTCAGGGGGTGCAACAAAGAAAAATGCCAAAATAGAGTGAGGTGCGTTGTTCAGCTTTATCGTGGTTCAATCTTGTAGTGTGCCATCATTTGTAGGTCATTTATTAGTTAGTGCTCCTGTTTTATGATATGAAAAGAAATGTATTGTGCACGCAGTTGTCACCTGTGAGTGAGCTGCAGAACTGCACTTTCTTATGGGTTCCTTGCTGTAGGTGGAGTGTTCGTAAAGGCCTATTATTGTTTTCTGGGAAAGCTGATTGTGAAACGTCACTGAACTCAAGGTTTGATGGACATTTTTGCTGGTGAGGGAGACAAGGGATGCAACACTGCTTAAACCCGGCCCATCTCTCCTGCTGGCACTCCTGTCATTCTCTCACCTGTTTTTAAACTGCAGTGCAGGTGTTCTCCGGAGCCAAAGCTTGTCGACTGTGTTTCAATCCTCCAGACCCCATGATTGTTGATTGTATGTCATTTCCCTGTGGTGCTTGATGCTTCACTAGATACCCCAACCCCCAGATCGTCAATTGCTTGTCTAAGCTTCATGGGGGACATGTTCAGAAATTGAGATTTATAAAAGTATATTGCTCAATTTACATGTAAATTTTTTGCATTGAGTTTAAATGCTTATTTTTTTGAGTTCAGTTTGTTCACCCACGGTACTGTATTCGTGAGAGTCCGAAGGAAGCCACAATTCATCAGACCTGGGACCTCATGTATAACGCCGTGCGTAGAATTCACACTATAACATGGCGTACGGACAAAAGCAGAAATGTGCTTACGCACAAGAAAATCAAGATGCATAAATCTGTGCGTACGCCAACTTCCACGTTCTTCCGCTACATAAATCACGGTCAGCATGAAAAGTAACGCTCGTGCACGCGCCTGCTGTCCCGCCCCAACTCCTTCCAGAATTACGCCTCTTTCAATATGCAAATCAATATAAATAGCCCTTAAGCTCAGCCCTCTGTGAAAAGACAATGGCAAAAGCAAGAGGGAAAATAGAAGAATTTCAGCAAATACCAAGTGGAGGCAAAGAAAAACGTACTATTTGTTGGTTTTAACAATGGTACAAACAACAAAAGGAAGTTGATTGAGTGACATAGTGTGTCGGTGAAACTTGAAAGCTCAAATTCACAAAGTTGCAGAGTGCTTGAAATAAAAAAGAAGCTGGCAGATTTCAAAGTTGCCATGGAAAGGCGAGTCGTAGCCCACCGTCTGAGTGTCATATGAAAGCTTATTAGGGTACAGAGAAAAAAAAAAGGCACAATAGACGAGAAATGTCAACTTTAATCACGAAATTTCCACATAGTTTATTTTGTCATTAAAGTAGAACATCATAAACTTCATCTTAAAATCATTTAATTTACTAGTTTCTCAAATCCCATCTTAACTAAAGTAGCACGTTAAATGCTTTGTTTTGTATTTGACCTTCTATGTGTGTGAATCACTACGTGCTTCCGGGCTTTCTCTTCCTCCGGCAGGACACAGAATCTATTACATTTGTGATATTACAGCTCTCTGAATAATTAAAATACTGAGATATATACATGATATCATTTTCATGATGATAGGAGTTAAAGCATGTTATTAAACATGGGAACACGGTGGCGCAGTGATTGTTAATGTCTCATGCAAGATGCTTGCTGTGCCATGTGCTACCTTCAATGAAATACTTTATTGCAGCAGTACTGTCTCTTTCAAACGTACTAACCTCCAATTCCTGTCCTTGCTTTTCTTTCTCCAAATACCCAATCGCCACACAATCAGCTCTGTATTAGACGTTAAGCAATCTGCAAGCTTAGAACGCCGATTCTTCAAAACTTTTAAGGAACATTGAAATATCTTCATAGTACGTGTTTAATTATTCGATCCATCTGTCCTTCCAGTGTCGCGTCCGCACCAGCAAGAATACAGCGCAAGGCAGGAACAATCTGTGAACGGAGTGCCAGCGGCTTGCTAGCAGTGCGGCACCGTGTAGTTAAAGTTTTATCTCTATAATATAATAAACATACTTTGCTGCATTTCATCTCAAAAATTCTATCGTCATCATATGTAAATACGCGCTTTATAAAGTGGCTCAGGTTGTGTAATATTATAACTGTATCACAAGTTTACAATGAGGTGATCGTACTAATAAGTACAGACAGTTCTACATGGAGCACTTGATGGACTGATTGAGTGCGTTTAGAGTTCTTGGGATGGAACTGTTTCTGAACCGCGAGGTCCGTACAGGAAGCGTTTGCGATATAAGAGCAGTTCAATAGACAGCATGGCTGAGGCAGTGTGTGCTTGATGCTGTGTACCGGTAATTCTCTTACCGATCAGCTGCTGTACATCTGTGAATCACACTCAGATACAGTGATATAAATACTCCGAGTAGTGCAGTGAGAGTAATATGGAAAAAGATGATCTGATGTGGGATCCGAGGTGCAGTGAGAATAACAACGGTATTTGGAATAATTTGACCATTCTGTGGACCATTATATTGTTACAGGTTAATTACAATCAGAGGCATTAAGCTAATAAACAATATGTGGTTAATTTCAGTGTATTTATAAAGCCACATCAGGGATGTGGATCTAAAAAAGAAAGGATAACCACACAGGAACAGTAGCACTGCTTTGACGCTGAGTGCCGCCAATCTGCAAAACCGAGCAGAGAACTTGCATATGACAGGGTATGAGCTACTGTGGAAATGTGCGTGGCTTTACAGCAAGTTTAGGTTTTATACATCGCGATTTGAACGTGAGAGAACTTGCGTATGACAGGGTATGAGCTACCGTGGAAATGTGCGTGGCTTTACAGCAAGTTTAGGTTTTATACATCGCGATTTTTTGAACGTGGAAACGTTCTTACGTAACATTTTTGTGCGTACTGTGATGCTCTTCCGGTCCTTGAATTGGTCAGGTTCTATTCCATTGATTCACTCATCAGACTGTACTATTTTACTGCCAAAATTACACTTCATGTAGGGGAAATGCGTGCACTGAATGCATCAGATTTTTTATTCAGTGTATGGCATGACTTCTTTGTTTTTGAATGTGGATATTCTTTATTTTACTGAAGAAAAGATAATTCCATTTATGCAAGTAACAGAGCCCTGTGCTATTCCTGTTTTTTTAACTTGTTGTTACTCATAGTATGCCATTTTATAAGTTTGTTTATGGTACTGACAAAACTGCATCCTTGAAGGTTTCAAATGTTTACCTATATCAGAAGTGCTTATAAACTGAGAACGAAGGTGTATAAAATTAAAAGTGGCTATAGATATATGAAAATAAGTATTAAGTCCATGATTAATGTATGTTACAGATGATTTAGCTGAGTTGCTGCTGGGTGAAGCCAAGCTTCAGCAATATTTGAAGGAAAATCCTATAAAACTGGGAGCAAGTCCTCATGGGACCAAACCAAGGCTTGTGGAGGTCCGGAAGCATCTGGTAGCTGCTCTTGACAGAGGGAACCTAAAGGTAACTATGTCCATGTTTTCATTTTAACTTTTAATTTCTGCTTAGTTAAGCATGCTTCAGGACATTTCAGGTCAGTGACTTTAACAAAAAAAGTGTAAGTTTTATATAAAGCAGCTTTTTATTACTGCTTGATGGAATGTGGTTTGTTTCTCAACAGTCCTGTACCAGATAGTATTGATTCTGGAAGTAATGGTTAATAACCTCAGCAGCTCAAACTGTTATTGGCGTGTTGTCAAAGCTTTGTTCACATTTTGGCTCAACACAGAAAAAATAGAAAGACACAAGACTTGCGTTTTTTTTTCTGAGCAGACAATATGTTTACATTCAGGATTTAAAAGTAGTAGATTATGGGTTTTTTTTGGCAAAACCACACTCAGATCTACTTGTACATCCATTCATTCTTTAAACCCGCTGAGCAGGGTCACAAGCCAGTCCTACCAAGCATTGGGATCAAGGAGGGAATAACACCTGAACAGGGTGCCTGCCCATCACATGGTGAACAAACCCAAACCACAGAGGCGCACACAAGGGCCAATTTAGCATCCCCAGTCCACCTAACCACTTCGAACTGTGGATGGAAACTAGACCCAGGGAGAACATGCAAACTCCACGCGGGCAGGACCAAGGATGCAAACCCTGGTCTCCCGTGAGACAGCAGCCTTACTACTACGTCACTGTGCTGCCCAGATCTGCTTGCATTTAGAGTTAACTTAAAAACAATAAAGAAAGAAATCCTTTTTGATACAGTAATACATTTCCTTGTAAGAAATCATCAGTGGTTGGTTGTCTAAGCCAAAACCAGTTATAAAAAATGATAAATGTTAGAGAAAACAGTACGAGGTATGCTTTGTCAGGGATGCCAGGGGCAACGACCCGGCCGGGACACCGTGAGGGACCGGAAGAGGGTCAGAGCCCACCCTGGATCACATGGGGGCCGCCTTCCTGGTTGCTCTGGGGGCCACGGGTACAGGGCATGGAAGCTCCACCCTGTAGGGGCCCGTGGTCACCACCAGGAGGCGCCCCAATGCCTTGGGGACTTATTACCCCAGCAGTTCCGCCACACCAGGAAGTGCTGGGGGGAAGAATTAGGACGGCGCCCGGAGAGCTGCCGGGAGGAGAGCCGGCACTTCAGCCACGCTGGGGCGTGGCCAGAGGAGGAATGCTGGGGACACCTGGGGCTCATCCGGGGACTGTTTAAAAGGGGCCGTCTCCATTCATTCAGGGCTGGAGTCGGGTGGAAGCAGGACGAGGCACGAGGAGAGTGTGGAGGCGGCCCGAAGAGAAGGCATATTGTGGCCAGGACTGAGTGTGTTGGGGTGTTTTGTGCACTGAACTGGGTCTGTGTGACCAATCTAATATTTGTAAATATTGTAAATAAACGTGTGGTGGTTGATGAACAACATGTCCGCCTGTCTGTGTCCGGGCCACGTCCACAGCTTATAAACCTGCCCTGAAACAAGAGTCTAGATGCAACACATGAAGAATCAACTCTTCTATGGCTAAGCAGATCTAAGACCATATTCTGCATGTAACATTCTAGCAAAACTGACAGTTCAATTATTTGGAATTAAAGATATTTGTCTTTGTTTTCAGATGTGATGGGGAAGGAAACATAATCATCCATCCATCCATTATCTAACCTGCTATATCCTAACTACAGGGTCACGGGGGTCTGCTGGAGCCAATCCCAGCCAACACAGGGCGCAAGGCAGGAAACAAACCCCGGACAGGGCGCCAGCCCACTGCAGGCCGCACACACACACCAAGCACACACCAGGGACAATTTAAGTTTGCCAATGCACCTTACCTGCATGTCTTTGGACTGTGGGAGGAAACCCACGCAGAAATGGGGAGAACATGCAAACTCCACAAAGGGAGGACCCGGGAAGCGAACCCAACTGCGAGGCAGCAGCACTACCACTGTGCCACCATGCCGCCCCGAAACATAATCATATTGGGATTTATTATTTATAATTTACACCTGTAAATCACCAGCTCATTTTTACGATGCTACACGTTAAATACGTTTAATACGTCTTCGTCCCTAAGGTCTCGGGCTTTGGCGTGAGTGAGTAACCTGAATTAGGGGCCATTACTTTGACATTTGTTCCTAGTGCCTCTTAAATGGACAGTTGTTTTTCTGCTAAATATGTTACTTTTTAAACAAGTGCATGGGATAAGAGTTGTTAAGTGTCTGAATCATTTTCCTGACATACTTTCTTATGCTCAAAGGCACAATGTGTTTTTCTTATTGCTCTTTTCCTTTAAATCAAAGCACACTCTTTCAGCAAACCGCAATTGAGTACCTAAGGCTTGTACTCAGTGTTTCATGACACAAGCCATTACAGCTCTAATAAACTATCCATCCATCCATCCATCCATTATCCAACCCGCTATATCCTATCTACAGGGTCACGGGGGGTCTGCTGGAGCCAATCTAATAAACTCATTTTTTTTTTTTTTTTTTTAAATAAAGCTTTCTTTGTGAACTAAAGATTGATTACCTTACCTTGAATTCACCGTATAGCAGCTTGAGATGGTCTCAGATTTGATACGTTTCCGTCTTTTGCTGCAACTTTCTTTCTGCATGTTCTACAGCTATAGACTCAGTCCCTTCCTAATTGCTCAAATGATAGAATTTTACTGACTTGTAAAAGTGAATGTTTTGGACTGTTCAAACAGATATAAGGCTCAGTGAATTTTGTAGCTGGTACAGATGTCTGTTCACTGTGTCAATCTTTGAAAAATTAAAAAGATTGGATAATATTATGGCTTATTCTATGTTGATCGGTTACCAAAATGAGGCAACATTCAGATACAGTGGTGTGAAAAACTATTTGCCCCCTTCCTGATTTCTTATTCTTTTGCATGTTTGTCACACAAAATGTTTCTGATCATCAAACACATTTAACCATTAGTCAAATATAACACAAGTAAACACAAAATGCAGTTTTTAAATGATGGTTTTATTATTTAGGAGAAAAAAATCCAAACCTACATGGCCCTGTGTGAAAAAGTAATTGCCCCCTTGTTAAAAAATAACCTAACTGTGGTGTATCACACCTGAGTTCAATTTCCGTAGCCACCCCAGGCCTGATTACTGCCACACCTGTTTCAATCACGAAATCACTTAAATAGGAGCTGCCTGACACAGAGAAGTAGACCAAAAGCTAGACATCATGCCAAGATCCAAAGAAATTCAGGAACAAATGAGAACAGAAGTAATTGAGATCTATCAGTCTGGTGAAGGTTATAAAGCCATTTCTAAAGCTTTGGGACTCCAGCGAACCACAGTGAGAGCCATTATCCACAAATGGCAAAAACATGGAACAGTGGTGAACCTTCCCAGGAGTGGCCGCCAACCAAAATTACCCCAAGAGCACAGAGACGACTCATCCGAGAGGTCACAAAAGACCCCAGGACAACGTCTAAAGAACTACAGGCCTCACTTGCCTCAATTAAGGTCAGTGTTCACGACTCCACCATAAGAAAGAGACTGGGCAAAAACGGCCTGCATGGCAGATTTCCAAGACGCAAACCACTGTTAAGCAAAAAGAACATTAGGGCTCGTCTCAGTTTTGCTAAGAAACATCTCAATGATTGCCAAGACTTTTGGGAAAATACCTTGTGGACTGATGAGACAAAAGTTGAACTTTTTGGAAGGCAAATGTCCCGTTACATCTGCAGTAAAAGGAACACAGCATTTCAGAAAGAGAACATCATACCAACAGTAAAATATGGTGGTGGTAGTGTGATGGTCTGGGGTTGTTTTGCTGCTTCAGGACCTGGAAGGCTTGCTGTGATAGATGGAACCATAAATTCTACTGTCTACCAAAAAATCCTGAAGGAGAATGTCCGGCCATCTGTTCGTCAACTCAAGCTGAAGCGATCTTGGGTGCTGCAACAGGACAATGACCCAAAACACACCAGCAAATCCACCTCTGAATGGCTGAAGAAAAACAAAATGAAGACTTTGGAGTGGCCTAGTCAAAGTCCTGACCTGAATCCAATTGAGATGCTATGGCATGACCTTAAAAAGGCAGTTCATGCTAGAAAACCCTCAAATAAAGCTGAATTACAACAATTCTGCAAAGATGAGTGGGCCAAAATTCCTTCAGAGCGCTGTCAAAGACTCATTGCAAGTTATCGCAAACGCTTGATTGCAGTTATTGCTGCTAAGGGTGGACCAACCAGTTATTAGGTTCAGGGGGCAATTACTTTTTCACACAGGGCCATGTAGGTTTGGATTTTTTTCTCCCTAAATAATAAAAACCATCATTTAAAAACTGAATTTTGTGTTTACTTGTGTTATATTTGACTAATGGTTAAATGTGTTTGATGGTCAGAAACATTTTGTGTGACAAACATGCAAAAGAATAAGAAATCAGGAAGGGGGCAAATAGTTTTTCACACCACTGTAATTACGTGCTGCAATATGATGTTTGGTATCATGGGAACAAAATGGGGGAATTGTCTATCAGTCACCCCCTGTAATTCCTAGTCACAGTCTTGAGAAGGAACAAGATTCAGCAACTGCAGTCGCTAAACTAGTCCAACTAGAAGTATATATCGAGTTTGAGGAAAATTAGATAATTGCCTGGTGCTAAAGCAGGTGTTTGCACAACAAAGCTGTCCGATGTTGAATTCCATAACGTGAAAATCTTGTTTTGAACACAAAAGGCTCGACTGCATCACCAGTGCATTTGACCAGCTACATGGAGCAAGCAGAGAGAGTGAACAAATTCTTATACAGTATGCATCTGAGGCCATCACTTAAAACAAACAGGTTGATCTAAATATATATTTTTGTACAAATTTGTTATTAGGTAAATATCAAAAAATAAACCTTCAAGGAGAATAGCAAGCTTCCCACCTCCTGAAATGGTATTTCACCATGGTGTACAAAGTTGGCAAATATCTCTGATTCTGTCAAAATGCTATCCACGTATTTCCAATGCAAGATCCTATTCTAAGCTTGAGAGGGATAACTTCATCAAAATAGCAACTACAGCAAGTGCAAGAGCCGGGCACTGCAAAAAGACAGTGAATGGGAAAGAGTTAATTGCAAATAATCAGACGATTGCTTCAGTTAATTATAAAGCAATATGATCAGCCTCAGTAGCACTGACAAGTTCACATCATGCTAAAAATAATGAGTGGTGATGTAAAAAGATGAAACCGATAGGGTATCTCAGATATTGGGGGAGAGATCATTGCAAAATGTTCGCACCCTGCAGCTGAAACAATTGCTTCCTGTGGTAGTTTTATTTATCCTGGCAATGTTTGGCAGTCTTTTATCTTGTGAGTGTTGCATAATGTTGTGGAGTGTTATTATTATAATTATCTTTCCTACGGTCTATTTTCAAAACTCTCTTTTTCTGTTACTGTCCTTGAGAAAGTTGGAAGTGTAAACCAGAAATCAACTCTGAAAGTAAGAGAATGCCAACTCATCACATGGCATACTTACACGTACACTTACATAGAAGGCTAATTTAGAGGTGTCAACTAGCCAGATATGATAGTATGTGAGGCATTGAAGGAAACGGGAATTAGTTGAGAAAATGGTTTATTATAAACTAGCCATGTGAGCCCAACTACGTTGCGCGTGTTAAAGTTGTCTGTGAAGGGCTCCCTGTTTAAACGTGGCTGCCAGTCGTGCACTGGGCCCTTCGTCGCACAGCATTATGATTTTTTATAAGGGAAACAAAATTACAAAAGAAAACCTTTGGATATTGATTTGATAGGAACGGCCTACTCGGAATCACTGTCCGAATAGTAATTATGTGGTGGTGTAGGAGCATTTCTGTTTCTGTCCGTTCACAGTCCGTCTCGTTTTCATGACGCTGTCGTTTCCTCTCACGTTGTCTTCTCAACCTTTCACCAATCTCGCAGGTTGCTTTGTGGCAATCCAAAGAATAAGTCAATATACACGGAGCAATGGTTATAAAAGAGGGACACATAGGTATCCAGGCTCTTTAAAGCATAAATAGGGATCACTTCACTGACATGTGAGCAAGGCACGTTACAACTGAGAGACGCGCAGCACTCGCCCGCTACAATGTAACGATAATAATTCCCGGAACGTGCTGTTACATTGTCATTCATTTTACCCACTGTCTTTCTTTCATTCATATGTTACGTAGGCATGTACCTTTTATCTTCGACAATCTCATTCTCTAACCAGGCCTCAGGAGCTAATCAGCGTAACACTGTCCACCACCCCTTTTGTTATTCTGGCACATTGTTGACATCCGTGAGTAACAACAACGTACTAAACTGAAAGGTGGTCTACATATGTGTGGAATTTGCAGACAAACAAAGATCAAGATCTAAATGAAGATCTCTTTAGTTAATTTAAAGCACAACAATCTGTTTAGTTTGAATGTCTGTGTTTTGAGGTGTGACTGGCGTACTACAGTCTTCAGTAGTATAAGCCTGGAGGAGATTCTTAATGCAATGCCTATGTTTTAGCTGTCTCTCTACTGCCATCTAGTGCTGCTTCTTCTAATTCATTCGCGGACAAACAAAGATCAAGATCCAAATGAAGATTATATATAGAGATTAATACAGTGGAGGAAATAATTATTTGACCCCTCACTGATTTTGTAAGTTTGTCCAATGACAAAGAAATGAAAAGTCTCAGAACAGTATCATTTCAATGGTAGGTTTATTTCAACAGTGGCAGATTGCACATCAAAAGGAAAATCGAAAAATAACTTTAAATAAAAGATAGAAATTGATTTGCATTTCATTGAGGGAAATAAGTTTTGAACCCTCTAACAAAAAGACTTAATACTTAGTGGAAAAACCCTTGTTTGCAAGCACAGAGGTCAAGCGTTTCTTGTAATTGATGACCAAGTTTGCACATTTTAGGAGGAATGTTGGTCCACTCCTCTTTGCAGATCATCTCTAAATCCCTAAGGTTTCGAGGCTGTCTCTGTGCTACTCTGAGCTTGAGCTCCTCCATAGGTTTTCTATTGGATTAAGGTCCGAGACTGACTAGGCCACTCCATGACCTTAATGTGCTTCTTCTTGAGCCACTCCTTTGTTGCCTTTGCTGTATGTTTTGGGTCATTGTCGTGCTGGAACACCCATCCACGACCCATTTTCAGTTTCCTGGCAGAGGGAAGGAGATTGTCGCTCAGGATTTCACGATACATGGCTCCGTCCATTTTCCGTTAATGCGATTAAGTTGTCCTGTGCCCTTAGCAGAAAAACACCCCAAAGCAAAATGTTTCCACCCCCATGCTTGACGGTGGGGACGGTGTTTTGGGGTCATAGGCAGCATTTTCTTCCTCCAAACACAGCGAGTTGAGTTAATGCCAAAGAGCTCTATTTTGGTCTCATCAGACCACAGCACCTTCTCCCAGTCACTCTCTGAATCATTCAGGTGTTCATTGGCAAACTTCAGACGGGCCTGCACATGTGCCTTCTTGAGCAGGGGACCTTGCGAGCCCTGCAGGATTTTAATCCATTGCGGTGTAATGTGTTTCCAATGGTTTTCTTGGTGACTGTGGTCCCTGCTAATTTGAGGTCATTAACTAACTCCTCCCGTGTAGTTCTAGGATTCTTTTCACCTTTCTCAGAACCATTGACACCCCACGAGGTGAGATCTTGCATGGAGCCCCAGAGCGAGGTCGATTGATGGTCATTTTGTGCTCCTTCCATTTTGAACAATCGCACCAACAGTTGTCACCTTCTCTCCCAGCTTCTTGCTAATGGTTTTGTAGCCCATTCCAGCCTTGTGCAGGTCTACAATTTTGTCTCTGACATCCTTGGACAGCTCTTTGGTCTTTCCCATGTTGTAGAGTGTGGAGTCTGCTTGATTGATTGATTCTGTGGACAGGTGTCTTTTATACAGGTGACTAGTTAAGACAGGTGTCCTTAATGAGGGTGACTAATTGAGTAGAAGTGTCTAACCACTCTGTGGGAGCCAGAACTCTTAATGGTTGGTAGGGGTTCAAAACTTATTTCCCTCAATGAAATGCAAATCAATTTCTATCTTTTATTTAAAGTTATTTTTCGATTTTCCTTTTGATGTGCAATCTGCCACTGTTGAAATAAACCTACCATTGAAATGATACTGTTCTGAGACTTTTCATTTCTTTGTCATTGGACAAACTTACAAAATCAGTGAGGGTCAAATAATTATTTCCTCCACTGTATGAGTACTACCAGTTGAAATAATGGACACTTTGAAAATAGTTAACATCTTTCAGAGCAGTATTTCTAAGCATATAACATCTTGAATTATGTATTATGCAAAATCAGGCTTTAAAGATTAGCTACTATACTGGGGTACAATATGTGTAACTGTGGCTGCTGGCATGAAAGTGCTCTGTGATAGACCTACATCCCAGCCTTGTTCACACATGCCTTAACCTCCATTGCTTCTGGAATTGACTTTAGCTTGCATTAATTAAGTACTGGACAAAGCAGTTTTCAATAATGGACAGACATAGTTAAATGATTTAGCATGGCACAGGTATTAGGTGGGTGACTGGAAAAAATGGTGAAGAAATTATGGAACGGCCTGCAAGAAACTGGCAATTGTTGTGCCATTTGGTCAATGGACAGAAATGCACAAATAAACGCCCCTTTCCACCTTTTGTAAGCAAAGGAAAGCAGAGCAACCATTTCCCTTTACTGTCAATAAGTGACAGTCTTTCCTAGGGCACACTTGCATATGCGCACACACACACACACACACACACCATGCAGTATTGGATATTCTTTTTTTTTTTTTAATTAATTTTATTGTAATCATTCCGTACAAATCAATCAATTTTTACAAAAAAGTAGGATTGAGAACAAGTCGACCACCACCCGAGAGAGAGAGCAAGGCCAACGGTGTAAAGCTTAAGGCTTGTAAACATACCTACATTGATGACTTTGATAAGCCAATAGAGATGAATGGAGACGAAAAAGACATGCAGAAATAATTGTTTCCTCTGTGCTTTAAGAGCTTATTCTAAAATATCACTGATTAGATCCTGCCATGTTTTGAAAAAAAATCTGTACAGATCCTGTAACTGAGTATTTGACTTTTTCCAATTTAAAATACTATAACACATCGGTTTCCCACTGACTTAAAAGAGGAGCGTTAGGATTCTTCCAGTTTAGCAAGATAAGTCTGCGTGCCAGGAGTGTATTGAATGCAATCACAGTTTGTTTGTCCTTCTCTACTTTAAACCCATCTGGAAGAACCCCAAACACAGCTGTTAGTGGGTTAGGAGGGATTGTGACACCAAGGCTGTCTAAAAGGTAATTAAAAATTTTTGTCCAGAATAATGTTAATTTGGTGCAGGACCAAAACATGTGACCAAGTGAGGCTGGGACTTGGTTGCAGCGTTCGCAGGTTGGGTCCTGCCCTGGAAACATTTTGGAGAGTTTTAGGTGAGACAGATGTGCACGATATATAATTTTGAGTTGAATAATTGTATGCTTTGCGCATATGGAACTCGAGTGAATTCTCTGCATTGCTATTTTCCATTCCTTTTCTGATATATTGATTAAGAGATCTTTGTCCCAGTGTCTTCTTGGATTTTTGAAAGAGAGGTACTGTAAAATAATTTTATATATTGCAGAGATGGTGTCTGAGTCCTTGAAATTGAGCAATATTTTTTCCAACATAGATGAGGGTTCAAGATGAGGAAAATCGGGCAGGTTCTGTTTAACAAAGTTCCTAATTTGAAGATAGTGAAAGAAATGTGTAGCTGGAATGTTAAATTTGGAATGTAATTGTTCATAGGATGCAAAGATGTTGTCTATATAAAGATCTCTAAGCAATTTAATCCCAAATTTTTTCCAGATATTAAAAACTGCATATGTTTGCAAAGGTTGAAAGAAGTGGTTCTCTTGCAGAGGTGCCACAGATAAACGCTTCTCTATCTTAAAATGCTTTCTACATTGGTTCCATATTCTGAGTGAGTGAAGCACAATTGGGTTATTAGTATATTGCCGATAACTTGCATTTATTGGGGCACAAAGCAGGGAATATAAAGAAGTACTGCAGGATTTTACTTCTGTTGCGGACCAGGCCTGTTTATGTTCATCAATTTGTGTCCAGGTTTTTATAGCTTGTATGTTTGCTGCCCAGTAATAAAACTGAAAGCTAGGTAGAGCCATGCCACCTTCTACCTTAGGTCTTTGTAGGGTCGCTCTTTGGATACGTGGATGTTTGAGTTCCAAATAAATGAGGTTATTGTTGAATGTACAGTAATTGCTTAAAAAATAATTTATTGATGTATATTGGAATGTTTTGAAATAAAAAAAGGAGCTTAGGAAGAATATTCATCTTAACAGTGTTAATTCTTCCAGCTAGAGTGAGATGAAGGGTTGACCATCTATGCAAGTCTTGCTTAATTTTTTTCATTCAGACGGCAAAATTTTGTTGATAAAGAGCTTTATGTTTACTTGTAATGTTTACCCCGAGGTATTTAAACTGTTCTGCAATGATAAAAGGTAGGGTGTCTAATCTAATATTATATGCTTCAGAATTCACTGGAAAGAGTACACTTTTATTCAGATTAACTCTGAGACCAGAGATCTTTTGAAATTCTGTAAGTGCTGTTAAGACAGCAGGTAATATTGGATATTCAATACTATAAAATAAAATTTATTTTATTTGAACTGCAAGAGCTAACCAGTATCTGTGAAGAAATCCTGAACACTTAAGACTTAGCGGAGGATGAGCCAGATTTTCACTCGGCTTTTAGGTTCTATGAGATGACATTGCTACAATATTTATTACTGAGTTGTTCAGATCCAAAAGGGCAGAGTGCCACACTTTTTATCTATTATTTCACATGTGGGTGTTAGTGTAAGATTATAATAACAGCAAAACGTTAGCACAATATTATATAAAATGAAAATAAAAGCAATATAACAACAAACAAATCCACACCATACCATCCACAACTCTGCAGATAAATTAAACTAAATACCTTAGATGTAGCAATGAGAAGTCAAGCAAAATGACACTTTTTATTTGCTAACTAAAACGATTACAATAGGGTCGCACGGTGGCACAGTGGGTAGCACTGCTGCCTCACAGTTAGGAGACCCGGGTTCGCTTCCCGGGTCCTCCCTGCATGGAGTTTGCATGTTCTCCTATAGACTGTGAAAAGAGCTAGAAACATAAATTAAACCATTTATCAGATTGACAAATTAATGCCATCTTTTAGGCAAGCCGTAACAGTATACATGAGTGTACAGTACATATATAAAAAACTGGTTTTACATCTAATAAATGTAGAGAACAATCTGTCTCTGTATATATAGATGAAATGATAAGACGTGTCAGTCCGTCGTCCACAAGAAGGTGGTAATGTCCTTTGAGCAAAAGGAAGTGGCCAGAATAAGATAGTTAAGTGTACGGCATACGTCTGTGCATCACGTTGTTCAAAACAGAGCTGGAATGTCTGAAGATGAAAGATAACAAGACGCACAAAGAAAGAGGGATGTAAGGCATATCTAGTGAACAATGCAATTGAAACAGACTCTCTTTCACTATTCAAGTAGATAATTTCCTTTACACTGCATACATATATGTTGATATTAAAATGCTCTTGTCACAGTAAATTTTTTTAGTGTTTTATACACTACTGGTCAAAAGGTTTAGAACTTTTTAAAAACTTTTCACCAGTAGTGTTCATAAACAAAATACATTAGAAATTATGAAAATGTCATAGTAATTAACTTTAGGGACAAAACGTTCTGTGATGAACATCTGATTACTTGTTGTTTTCTTTTTTATATAAGAATAAACTTTTTTGGCAGCTCAGGAAAGGCTTGTGTCACAGACACATACTTTGGCAGCTGAAACTGAGGAGCGACATCAGCTGAAGTTTCATGTACACAATATTCTCACAACGGTTTGTGAATGAAAGGAGTAAGGAGTGAAATAGGGGACGTAGCCTTTACGTGCTCCCGTCATCTGGTGGGGAGACACGGTCGTAGTTTTTTAAGGAAATGTGTTAGAATTGTATGTGGCATTTCAAGTTCGTTCTTTCCCCAAATTGAAAACTAAAATGAACCCAACAACTCCAGAAAAATATGGACAGAGCATTTTATATCAAAATCTGCATTTATGCAGACATTCTGTATTTTCTTACGCAAGTACCAATACAATTCCTGCTAAATATCTAACAATAACACAAAAAAAATACAGATACTTGCATTGATGATGTATCATGAGAAAAAATATTTCAGTCCTATAATGTAGCGATTTCTCCCTCATCCCAAGTGTTTGTCTACCAGTGTGATTCCCCTAAGAAACTGATTCTGTGTCAACCTCCTTGAAATATTCCACCTACTGTAGCTGTCCATTTTCTAATCTGGTTTTGCGTGTGAGGGTGGCTTAGAATCCGTGCCTATCGTTACAGCTTTGAACATAAGATGGGAATCAACCCTGGACAGGACATTTGTCTAGTAAATGTTAATTAAAATGTATAGTCATTGCATACATTTTTGAAAGAGGAGATATTTGATGCATTTCTAAAAGTATGCTCTGTTGTAATGTAGTTATTTTTGCTGAAACTAATAAGTCATTTACTTAATCTTGTTTCTGGATGCCATTGTTTAGTTCACTATTATTTGCTTTTACCTGAACTACTTAATTTTGAGTTGCTTTGTCTTGTTTTAATTATGATTCCGTTTGTGTGCCATTTGTCATTTATTCTTACAGAACACATCTGATAACAATTTAAATGATCTGTTAAAGTGTAAGGTATAATTCACAGTTGAGCCAGTTTGGGATCAAGAAAATGAACAAAATAAAAAAAAATCAGCAATCCGTTAAGAAAAAATGTTATTACTGTGTTTTGTTCAAGATCTTTACAGTTGTGCTTGAAAGTTTGTGAACCCTTTAGAATTTTCTATATTTCTGCATAAATATGACCTAAAACATCATCAGATTTTCACTCAAGTTCTAAAAGTAGATAAAGAGAAACCAGTTTAACAAACGAGACAAAAATATTCTACTTGGTAATTTATTTATTAAGGAAAATGATCGAATATTACATATTTGTGAGTGGCAAAAGTATGTGAACCTTTGCTTTCAGTATCTGGTGTGACCCCCAATAACTGCAACTAAACATTTCCGGTAACTTTTGATCATTCCTGCACACCGGCTTGGAGGAATTTGAGCCCATTCCTCTGTACAGAACAGCTTCAACTCTGGGATGTTGGTGGGTTTCCTCACATGAACTGCTCGCTTCAGGTCCTTCCACAACATTTCGATTGGATTAAGGTCAGGACTTTGACTTGGCCATTCCAGAACATTCACTTTATTCTTCTTTAACCATTCTTTGGTAGAACGACTTGTGTGCTTAGGGTCGTTGTCTTGCTGCATGACCCACCTTCTCTTGAGATTCAGTTCATGGACAGATGTCCTGACATTTTCCTTTAGAATTCTCTGATATTATTCAGAATTCATTGTTCCATCAATGAAGGCAAGCCGTCCTGGCCCAGATGCAGCAAAACAGGCTCAAACCATGATACTACCACCACCACGTTTCACAGATGGGATAAGGTTCTTATCCTGCAATGCGGGGTTTTCCTTTTTCCAAACATAACGCTTTTCATTTAAACCAAAAAGTTCTATTTTGGTCTCATCCATCCACAAAACATTCTTCCAATAGCCTTCTGGTTTGTCCACGTGATCTTCAGCAAACTGCAGACAGGCAGCAGTGTTTTTTTTGGAGAGCAGTGGCTTTCTCTTTGCAACCCTGCCATGCACACCATTGTTGTTCAGTGTTCTCCTGATGGTGGACTCATGAACATGAACATTAGCCAATGTGAGAGAGGCCTTCAGTTGCTTAGAAGTTACCCTGTGGTCCTTTGTGACCTCACCGACTATTACACGCCTTGCTCTTGGGGTGATCTTTGTTGGTCGACCACTCCTGAGGAGGGTAACAATGGTCTTGAATTTCCTCCATTTGTACACAATCTGTCTGACTGTGGATTGGTGGAGTCCAAACTCTTTAGAGATGGTTTTGTAACCTTTTCCAGCCTGATGAGCATCAACATCTCTTTTTGTGAGGTCCTCAGAAATCTCCTTTGTTCGTGCCATGATACACTTCCACAAACATGTGATGTGAAGAGCAGACTTTGATAGATCCTGTTCTTTAAATAACTCAGGGTGCCCACTCACACCTGATTGGCATCCCATTGATTGAAAACACCGGACTCGAATTTCACCTTCAAACTAACTGATCATCCGTGAGGTTCACATATTTTTGCCACTCACAAATATGTAATACTAGCAGAATACCCGCGCTTCGCAGCGGAGAAGTAGTGTTTTAAAGAAGGTACGAAAAAGAAAAGGAAAAATTTTAAAACTAACGTAACATGGTTGTTAATGTAATTGTTTTGTCATTGATATGAGTGTTGTTCTCATATCTATCTATATATATATTTCTCTATCTATCTATATATATATACCCGCTTGGCAGCGGAGAAGTAGTGTGTTAAAGAAGGAAAGAGAAAGAAAAGGAAACATTTTAAAAATAATGTAACATGATTGTCAAAGTAATTGTTTTGTGTATTTGGCGTCAGCGTCACGAAGTTGTTTTCGGTAGCTGCATCAGAAAATGTACCACAACGTCTGACACACCTGCTTTTTAGTGTTTTCTCACAGCTTGGATTGCTGCTGTCATATATACACACACACACACACACACACATACATATATATCTTCATATCTACATATCTATATACATATCTACATATACACACACTATACACACGCACATACATACCTATCTACATCATATATACACACACATACATACATACACACACACAATTATATATATGTGTGTATGTATGTATGTATGTATGTGTGTGTATATATATACACATACATATACTTGTGTGTATGTTTGTATGTGTCTATATGTGTGTGTATAGGTTTGTTCACTGAGTGCAAGGGAAAAATAATAAATTATAGTCTATAAGTTATTAAACAGTAAAACATTAACGTTTTAAGAAGTACAGGTACATTGAAATTACATTTTCTATGTGAACGTTCAAATTTGTGCCTCTGGTAATGTGCCTTACCGGCATTTAAAGAAAATTAGTTTTGTGTCCTCTGCAGTGTTAAGAGAGAAAGGCTTTGGTTTGGGATAAAAGGAAAAAGGTGTAAAGAAAGGAAAGTTGCCTTTTTCTTTTATATAGTATAACAAAATACCAGCTCAGCGGAGAAGTAGTGTGTTAAAGAAGCAATGAAAAGAAAAGGAAACATTTTGAAAATAACGTAACCTGATTGTCAATGTAATTGTTTTGTCACTGTTGTGAGTGTTGAGTGTTGTTGTCATATATATATAGATATATATTTACACACACACACATAAACATATATATATACATATCTATATATACATACACACACACATATAAACATATATATACATATACATACATATCTACATATATACACACACAGCTATTTCAGATCAGTGCAATACGCTGTTTGTTAAACGGTTGACTCCGCTCTTACGTGCAATAACAAATCAAATCATTCAGTTGTCTTTGCTCATATGTCATTTTAGAGCTGGACGCCTGGCATCTTTTTTTGGCCACAAGTTCGTTTCTGTTTGGTGTGAGGTTCTGTGTTGTGGAGATTCTCAGGATGGATTGCAGGTGCTCATCAGTGAGGTGACTCCTGTGTGCTGTTTTGTTAGTCTTTATCACTGAGAAGAGCTTCTCACACAGATATGTGCTACCAAACATGCACAAGGTTCGAGCCGCATGTAGACGGACTTTTTGTTCTTCAAAGTCACCAAAGCGCCGTGCAAACTCAGTGCAATAACTCTAGCTTCGCAATAACTTGCAGCATCATAAGGTAGACTTGATTAACGTGGTAAGTGTTCGGCAAGGCAGCTGAAGCGCTGCATTATGGGATCTGTAGTTTATTGTGTTACCAGCGCTTCATATACCCGGGCCATTAATAACAATAATACAGTATATAAAATGATCTCGGGCCGGATATAATTACGCCGGGCGGATGTGGCCCTGCCCTTGAGTTTGACACATATGGACTAAATAGAACTTGAAAAGATATATTTTTTCAAATGTGATCGCAATTCAGATAGAGTTGACGCAAGACTACAGCCTGCATGCCTCAATGAGTCATCCTCCCTCGCTCTTACTTTTTACCGTTCATCTAATGAATACACTGAGTATGGCTTTACCAAAACAATCATTGATGGCGAATAAAGTATCCATTATTCGAGTATGTAGATCGGGTATATATATATATATATATATATATATATATATACCGCGATCGCAGCGAGAAGTAGTGTGTTAAAAAGGTAGAAAAGAAAAGGGAACATTTTAAAAATAACGTAACATGACTGTCAATATACAGTATTTGTTTTGTGAGTGTTACTGAGTGTTGCTGTCATCAAGGATTTGATTATCATTATTTCTTTCAATCAGGTTCGTATTTGTAGGATGTGTTGTGTTCAAGTTACATTCCGTGTTTGTCAATCGCTGTAAAGATGACAGGTTTCATTCATCGATTCGTTTCTTACTGCATCAATAAACAGCTCGTCTTCTTCTTTATCTGAGACCTGACACACTGCATGCACGGGTTTTTTACACTGTCTTCCTTTAGCGGGACATTGACTTTTTCCACCGTGTGCTTTGTTTCCACAGTAGCTGCATTTATGAATATGCTTATCAGACGCTTCATATTTTTGCTGCCTTTTCAATTGTGTAATTCGGTTTTGTTCAGCTCTTTGGAACTGTTGCTTTTATCTGTGCACGCGCCAGTTCACGTGAGCCACTCGGTGTACATGCATCGAAGGTTCCCAGCTGTGCTGGTGCCATCTCGTGCTATGTCCATAGCTTTATTTAATGTTACCTTAGTCCTGGCACTTAAAACTTTCTCTCGCAGTTTCGCTGAGTTTGTGCCAAACACCACCTGACCATCTCATCTTCCTCTGCATAAGCACAGTCCTTCACCCGTGAATATTTAGTGGGAGTTTGCTATTGGATTGCCGCTGACGGACGGCCTTATATGGGCAGGCACTAAATTACAAACGCCAGCGCAGCCTGTCTATAAACTTAATTTAAAGTGTAGGTTTACATCGTGCTTTGTTTCCGAAGTAGCAGAACTCATCAATATGGTTGTATATGTCACTCGCCGCTTCTTATTGTTTCGCTGCCTTCTCAATTATATGTTTTCTTCAGCGCTTTTTTGAGGTCTTCCTGATTTTCTATGTGCTGCGGGATTACGTGGGAGGCGTGATGATGTCACACGAAACTCCGCCACGGCGTTGAAGCTCATCTCCATTACAGTAAATGGAGAAAAACTGCTTCCAGTTATGACCATTACGCGTAGAATTTCGATATAAAACCTGCCCAACTTTTGTAAGGAAGCTGTAAGGAATGAACCTGCCAAATTTCAGCCTTCCACCCACACGGGAAGTTGGAGAATTAGTGATGAGTCAGTGAGTGAGTGAGTGAGTGAGGGCGGGCTTTGCCTTTTATTAGTATAGATTCGATCATTTTCCTTAATAAATAAATGACCAAGTATAATATTTTTGTCTCATTTGTTTAACTGGTTTCTCTTTATCTACTTTTAGGACTTGAGTGAAAATCTGATGATGTTTTTGGTCATATTTATGCAGAAATATAGAAAAGTCTAAAGGGTTCACAAACTTTCAAGCACAACTGTATGTTGACTTTAAGCTTCTTTCTTGTGTTGCCTCTTTGTATTTAGATGATGGATAGATATCTGGCTTTGTAATTTCTGTGAAACAACAGTAGAGGCCATCATTAATTCAAAACAGAGAACATTGGTTAGGACTTTCATCTTTACGTATGGCCCTAGCTTTGAGTCTAAAACTAATTTTCAGGCTAGGATTTAAGTATCATTAAAGCAGTAAGGTTTCCCATATGATGAATGTTACTGTAAGTGCCTCAAAAGTTTTTTTTTTGTAAGCTTTTTCCATCAAACAAAAACAGATTTAGTAATTTTATTTTGTTTGCCTTATGTGCATACAGAAGTTGAATAATATTTTTGTAGAGGGTGATACTAAGAAGTAAATTGGGTATTTATAAAGCATTTGAACAAGTTAATATATGCATGTTAATCTCAAACATTAAAAACTTTCCATTTGATTTAATGTATTTTTTTTTTTTTTTTACTTCTGTTTGTTTTAAGCCTGAATATATGCAAGAAGCCAATTTGTTGCTTGCGAAGTTAAACTACATTGAAGGAGAATACAGGGATGCCCTCAGCATTTACTCCAAAGCCGCTCTTGATGACCTCCAACTTGTTGGCATTCCAGTGTATAGATTGTCCATGATTGCTGAAGCGTATGCAACTAAGGGTACGTTCTTTCTTTCAGATACAAAAAGAGAGTTTTATTCCCCTCAATGGTGTGTGAAAAAAATTGTAATGTCTCTATGTTGTCAGCAGCACTTTAGTTTAGGTACTGCAAAAATGCATCCATTACTCCTTTACTATTATGTAACAAGACCTTAGCAAAGCTTCTTTTGGTGTTCAGACAGTATGAGCAGTACAAAAGTGGTCATTCATCTGATCAATATGGTCTACTAAAATAACTTCAGTTTGGAACAATCAGAGGCAAGACTCATTTCTCTTGATACTGCATACTTCAGTTTATGGCCTGTGAATCTTTCATATTCAGAAGTAATTTTACCAGCATATGAAATGCCACACTGTACAAGAATGAATAACCATGTTACTGATGCTTTGTAAGTGTTATGAACACCAAATTAAAGCCTTTGTTAAGGTCTTGTTATGTAACAGTATGTAAGTAATGGGTGCATTTTTGCAGTACCTAAACTAAAGTGTTGCCGTTGTGTCTTAGAAGTTTAGTTTTACTGTACAAGAAGGTGAGATTAATACTTCATTCTCGGACTGTTAGAAGCCACTATGAAAACCTTTCCAATTGATCAGCAGTAAAATTATTGCCTTAAAGCTTGAAACCTCTGCCCTTAACCATGTTTCTGTTGTTTTCACTATCGTAGAAAGTCTCTATTGAAATAACTCTTTTAATACAAATTTAAATCTCTCCTCTTCAAGGGCTGCAAAGGTATTTTGGTGGCAAAAACAAGCATTTGCTGAGTCCTTGCTCAAGACATCTTTAGTGCATTGGATATACTGTAGCATTTTTACTTATTTCAGTTTCTTGTAATTGCACTGATACCTACACTACTATTTTAATCTGCTTTTAATTTTTGAAAATGTCACAAACTTGAAAATAGTCTCTTGTAATATGTACTTAAGGATGTCTTGCTTTACTGGCAATAGAACATAATCCTTTATCCTGAAAGCTGTTGTAAGCGGGGTTATTGCTTTGTGATTTCTTAATCTGTGGCCTCACCCGGTCACACTGTTTTTCCTGACGTGCTTATAGCTATTTAAAAAACCCTGATCCCAGCTACAGCAGGTATTTGAGGTATTTGTTGTCAAAGTTTCATATATCATCCATGAGAAGAAGTAGGTTACTTCTTGCCATGATGTGTGCTAACCTTTACTCTTTTGCTAGTATATTTTCAATTTGATTTAACCACTTGTGTAGCTGTAAAGAAAGAATTACACGCCAGCATGGGGATACATTTGGATAATAGTAAGTGATGTCTGTATCTTTTGAATGTCTGGGTTGGTGCAGTCACTGAAGGTTGTATAAAACGAGTATACAGTAATCCCTCGCTATATAACGCTTAGGATTTTGCGGCTTCACTCTATCGTGGATTTTATATGTAAGCATATCTAAATATATAACACAGATTTTTCACTGGTTCACGGGTTTCTGCGGACATTGGGTCCTTTTACTTCTGGTACATGACTCCTCAGTTGGTTTGCCCAATTGATTTCATACAAGGGACGCTACTGGAGGATGGCTGAGAAGCTACCAAATCAGAGCATACAGTTAAGTTCCAGTGTGCTGATTGGCTCAGCGATGGAGCGCGGAATTCGATTGCGCTGCGTTAACCAGGAAGTCTCGTCTCGCTCATTCGGTATCAACGTGTTTTGCTGTGTAAAGAGTTAACTTTTGTTTTCATCTTTGTGCATAGTCAAGCCCTTCATTATGGCTTCAAAACGATCTGTCTATCGTAATGGCTGTAACATATGTGATATAAGAGATGCTCGATATCTTTAAAATAATATTTAGGTTTTACTGTATATAAACAGTGTGTTTACATACATAATTTCAACGAATCTTACTTAATATCTAAGAGAATACAAAGGGTTTATGCTGTATAACTGTGCGGGAGTGTGGGAGAGTTTATAAGGGCTTAATAAACTGCTCAAAAAAATTAAAGGAACACTTTGAAAACACATCAGATCTCAATGGGAAAAAGAAATCCTCCTGGATATCTATACTGATATAGACTGGGTAATGTGTTAGGAACGAAAGGATGCCACATCGTTTGATGGAAATGAAAATGATCAACCTACAGAGCCCTGAATTCAAAGGCGCCCCAAACATCAGAGTGAAAAAATGATGTGGCAGGCTAGTCCATTTTGCCAAACTTGAATTGCAGCAACTCAAAATTGTACGCAGCACTTTGTATGGCCCCTGTGTTCTTGTATACATGCCTGACAACATCGGTGCATGCTTCTAATGAGATGACAGATGGTGTTGTGGGGGATCTCCTCCCAGATCTGGACCAGGGCATCACTGAGCTCCTGGACAGTCTGAGGTGCAACCTGGTGGCATTGGATGGACCAAAACATAATGTCCCAGAGGTGTTCTATTGGATTTAGGTCAGGAAAGTGTGGTGGCCAGTCAATGGTATCAATTCCTTCATCCTCCAGGAACTGCCTGCATACTCTCACCACATGAGGCCAGGAATTGTCGTGCACCAGGAGCCACTGTACCAGCATAGGGTCTGACAATGGGTCCAAGGATTTCATCCTGATACCTAATGGCAGCCAAGGTGCCTTTGTCAAGCCTGTAGTGGTCTGTGTGACCCTCCATGGATATGCCTCCCCAGACAATCATTAACCCACCACCAAACTGCTCATGCTGAATGATGTTACAGGCAGCATAATGTTCTCCATGGCTTCTCCAGACCCTTTCACTTCTGTCACGTGCTCAGGGTGAACCTGCTCTCATCTGTAAAAGCACAGGGCACCAGTGGTGCATCTGCCAATTCTGGTATTCTATGGCGAATGCCAATCGAGCTGCATGCTGCTGGGCAGTGAGCTCAGGGCCCATTAGAGGACATGGGGCCCTTGGGTCACCCTCATGAAGTCTTTCTGGTTGTTTGGTCAGAGACATTCACACCAGTGGCCTGCTGGAGGTCATTTTGTAGGGCTCTGGCAGTGCTCATCCTGTTCCTCCTTGCCCAAAGGAGCAGATACTGGTCCTGCTGATGGGTTATGGACCTTCTATGGCCCTCTCCAGCTCTCCTAGAGTAACTGCTTGTCTCCTAGAATCTCCTCCATGCCCTTGAGACTGTGCAGGGAGACACAGCAAACCTTCTGGCAATGACACGTATTGATGTGCCATCCTGGAGAAGTTGGACTACCTGTGCAACCTCTGTAGGGTCCAGGTATCACCTCATGCTACCAGTAGTGACACTGACTGTAGCCAAATGCAAAACTAGTGAAGAAACAGTCAGAAAAGATGAGGAGGGAAAATGTCAGTGGCCTCCACCTGTTAAACCATTCCTGTTTTGGGGGTCATCTCATTGTTGCCCCTCTAGTGCATCTGTTGTTAATTTCATTAACACCACAGCAGCTGAAACTGATTAACAACCCCCTCTGCTACTTAACTGACCAGATTAATATCCCAGAAGTTTCATTGACTTTATGCTATACTCTGATTAAAAAGTGTTCCTTTAATTCTTTTGAGCAGTATATATATTAAAATAACCATATAAACATATGGTTTTTACTTCACGGATTTTCACCTTTCGCTGGGGGGTTCTGGAAAGCAAACCCCCGCGATAAAGGAGGGATTACTGTACATGACTCTGTTCTCAAGTTTATTCCTCATCATGGACTAGTTGTGTTATGAATCCTGAATTTTCAAAAGTTCTATAATATTGTTTGGTTAATTTCCATTTTCTTGTAATTTAAATAGGTGGTAATTATTTAAAGCTTAATCTCAGTTATAATATGCATTTTAATGGTAAAAATTCTGAACACTTTTGGTTTGTGTGTTTTTAATTTACGAGTACAATTTTCATCAGGTTTTAATTTTCCAGACAAGTATACACACAGAGGAAATCCTTTTGTAATCTCACTGCCTTTACTGATTCATTAAGGCATGTTAGCAGAATGGTGGAATCTGATCTTTTAGGACCAAATGTACCAATTAAAAGGGATTTAGTTCTTATAAAATTAATTGTGCATCATACAATTGGTGGTGATGTTATTTTAAATAGTTTGTAACAAATCTTACTAGTATTGCTTTCATCCCTCACTTATATGGTACATAAAACCCTTTTTATTTGTGCTATTTCATGGATTCCACGAAACTTGCCTATTATTCCAGATAAGCAGGACTCAGTTTATGTTTAAACTTAATATTGTAAGGTAGAAGACTAGTGATGTGTCTTCTATTCATTTCTTGGTTGAGCGTTGACTTCAGAAATTGAATCAGATTTGCAGTTGGCAGCTCTGTTTCCCTGGACCTCTGCATAGCAAATAACCTTTAGTACTACAGTAATCCCTCGCTATATCGCGCTTTGACTTTTGCGGCTTCACTCTATCGCGGATTTTATATGTAAGCATAACTAATATATAACGCGGATTTTTTGCTGCTTCGCGGGTTCTGCGGACAATAGGTCTTTTTACTTCCTCTACATGCTTCCTCAGTTGGTTTGCCCAGTTAATTTCATACAAGGGACGCTACTGGAGGATGGCTGAGAAGCTAACCAATCAGAGCACGCAGTTAAGTTCCAGTGTGCTGAATGTGGTGTTAACTAGGAAGTCTCGTCTCGCTCATTCAGCATCAACGTGTTTCGCTGTGTAAAGAGTTAACTTTTGTGCTCTTTTGCGTTTATCTTTGTGCATAGATAAGCCCTTCATTATGGCTCCAAAAACGATCTGCTCCTGCTACTGCTTCAGGGGCCGTGCCCAAGCACCAATGGAAGATGTTAACGATTGCAGAAAAGGTAAACATTTTGGATTTGTTGAAGGAAGGAAAAAGCTACACCGCTGTAGGACGCCATTACAGCATCAATGAGGCTACGATTCTTTTTATTTAAAAAGTAGAAAAGGAATATAAGATCTACGGCCGCAGTGTCCTTTTAACCAGGGTGCAAAACGAGTTGTAAGTGGACGTAATAAGGCAGTAGTCTGGATGGAATCTGCTTTAGGGATTTGGATTGAAAAAGAATAACGGCGGTGCTACACAGTCGCCTGAAGTGGCTCCTTTAGAAGGGCTGTAACGCTCTCCTTTGTTGTGCAGTAAAATTAAACTCATCGTTATCGGACAAGTCATCGTGTCATTGTTGGTGAGTAACCATAATTAATTTTCTACTTACGGTATTTGGTACATGTACGTACGTTTAGTTTCACTGTACACACATTTACCGTATACAATTTTTCCTGCATTGTACGTATTTATTGCTGGTGGCCTGTCTATCGTAATGGCTGTAACATATGTGATATCGGAGACGCTCCATATCTTTAAAATAATATTTAGGTTTTACTGTATATAAACAGTGTGTTTACATACATAATTTCAATGAATCTTACCTAATATCTAAGAGAATACAAAGGGTTTATGCTGTATAACTGTGCGGGGAATATTTATAAACAGTGTGGGAGAGTTTATAAGGGCTTAAAACATATAAAAATAACCACACAAACATATGGTTTCTACTTCACGGATTTTCACCTATCACTGGGGGGTCTGGAACGCAACCCCCGCGATCGAGGAGGGATTACTGTATACTATGCCATACATACATCCCCAGTTGTTTAAACATTACAACAATGGAAGAGCAGTATGTATTATTACTTCAATGTCTTTAGTAAAGGTGGACATTTTCAATTTGCATTTGGGTTTAGCTGTTTAGCTTTTCCATTGCCATCTACTGTATAACTTGAACTAATGCTTCATTAGAAGGTTAAATTGCATTATATGTAATCTCAAAAACATCACATAACATTCCCAAACCTGCTAATTCCAGTATATATTCATAGCAGGGCTGGAGGCAGGAAACACGAAACATGAACTTGAGTTTGGGATTCAAATCCAGAACGCTGGATCTGTGTTATAGCAATACTTACACTGTATATAGGATTTCAAAAGTTCGCAGGAGGGGTTTGCTGGTGAATATTTTACTGAGATGTTGCTATAATTACTTTTGAATGTCAGTCAGACTGGTCATCCCTGGTACTGATCCGATAGACTCTGTTGCACCACAGATTCTGCTCCGGAGCTCTCAGCTGTACAATCACTCAGCTGTCTCTAAATCAAGATATTTTAGAATCCTCGTCATCATGAGATCTTAGTTTATGCAATAATGAAAAATTATTTAAAACTGGCATTCTGCCTGCAGTCCAACTGCACCTCGTACATATTTTTTTAAGTTTTCCAAGCTGCATTGGAAGGCTTACTATTAGTATCTGAGCAAGAGCATCTTAAAGTTATATGAACCTTTCTCTTTGGATATATCTACAGTCCAAATTATATACATGTATTTAGAATCTCTGTGCTATAATGGATCGCTCCTTATGATTAGAAAATTACATGTTTTATAGTTTAATCTGCATTGTTCTACGGTGGTCTTGGTGTTGTAGTTGTTTATGTATGCTTTAGAAATTCCAGGGAACTTCAAAGACTTGAAAATACAAATGAAAGATCCATTAAATACAAACCGGATTCCAAAAAAGTTGGGACACTATACAAATCGTGAATAAAAACTGAATGCAATGATGTGTAGGTGCCAACTTCTAATATTTTATTCAGAATAGAACATAAATCACGGAACAAAAGTTTAAACTGAGAAAATGTATAATTTTAAGGGAAAAATATGTTGATTCAGAATTTCATGGTGTCAACAAATCCCAAAAAAGTTGGGACAAGGCCATTTTCACCACTGTGTGGCATCTCCCCTTCTTCTTACAACACTCAAAAGACGCCTGGGGACCGAGGAGACCAGTTTCTCAAGTTTAGAAGTAGGAATGCTCTCCCATTCTTGTCTAATACAGGCCTCTAACTGTTCAATCGTCTTGGGCCTTTTTTGTCGCACCTTCCTCTTTATGATGCGCCAAATGTTCTCTATAGGTGAAAGATCTGGACTGCAGACTGGCCATTTCAGTACCCGGATCCTTCTCCACGCAGCCATGATGTTGTGATTGATGCAGAATGTGGTCTGGCATTATCTTGTTGAAAAATGCAGGGTCTTCCCTGAAAGAGATGACATCTGGATGGGAGCATATGTTGTTCTAGAACCTGAATATATTTTTCTGCATTGATGGTGCCTTTCCAGACATGCAAGCTGCCCATGCCACACGCACTCATGCAACCCCATACCATCAGAGATGCAGGCTTCTGAACTGAGCGTTGATAACAACTTGGGTTGTCCTTGTCCTCTTTGGTCCGGATGACATGGCGTCCCAGATTTCCAAAAGAACTTTGAATCGTGACTCGCCTGACCACAGAACAGTCTTCCATTTTGCCACACTCCATTTTAAATGATCCCTGGCCCAGTGACAACGCCTGAGCTTGTGGATCTTGCTTAGAAATGGCTTCTTCTTTGCACTGTAGAGTTTCAGCTGGCAACGGCGGATGGCACGGTGGATTGTGTTCACTGACAATGGTTTCTGGAAGTATTCCTGAGCCCATTCTGTGATTTCCTTTACAGTAGCATTCCTGTTTGTGGTGCAGTGTCGTTTAAGGGCCGGAGATCACGGGCATCCAGTATGGTTTTACGGCCTTGACCCTTACGCACAGAGATTGTTCCAGATTCTCTGAATCTTCGGATGATGTTATGCACAGTTGATGATGATAGATGCAAAGTCTTTGCAATTTTTCGCTGGGTAACACCTTTCTGATATTGCTCCACTATCTTTCTGCGCAACATTGTGGGAATTGGTGATCCTCTACCCATCTTGGCTTCTGAGAGACACTGCCACTCTGAGAAGCTCTTTTTATACCCAATCATGTTGCCAATTGACCTAATTAGTGTTAATTGGTCTTCCAGCTCTTCGTTATGCTCAAATTTACTTTTTCCAGCCTCTTATTGCTACTTGTCCCAACTTTTTTGGGATTTGTTGACACCGTGAAATTTTGAATCAACATATTTTTCCTTTAAAATGATACATTTACTCGGATTAAACGTTTGATCTGTCATCTACGTTTTATTACAAATAAAATATTGACATTTGCCATCTCCACATCATTGCATTCAGTTTTTATTCACAATTTGTTTAGTGTCCCAACTTTTTTGGAATCTGGTTTGTATTAATCATTAATCATTCATGTTCTTGTCTTATTGTAAAGAAAATTAGGCTAAATTCTTGGGGTTGTAATGTTTGATACACTTTATTTAATTCTCTCTATTTTGCAGAAACCACTTGGTTATGTAATTGTTCTAAAAACACACATTTACTAAGCTTCACAAGATATTATGTAAGAATCATGGGTCTTAATCCAAAATGGTTAGTAGTAAGCATGCTTTTACAGTAATTTCAAATAATCTCTAATGTCTATATTGATTTTTTTTAGCACATTATATTTCACTTGCATTTTGTTTTTATTTATTCCAGATTTTTAAAGTAAAGTTCGCATTCCTGGTCTAAATAACATGAAAATGTTTTGTTTGTTTGTGCTGGACTAAAAACTGAGTAGGAGACATAAAAAAGGAGTGTGCATAGCATTTTATATAAAGGCACTGTTCTTAAATAGGTTGATTCTTTTATTACTCCCTTCTAATACATTTGCCTCTTTGAATCCTGGCATTTTTTGCTTAAGTAAATGAAAATAAACAAGAACAATCTCATAAATTAAGGTTAGTAATAATGTGCTTTTTAAAATTGTAGAAGGATGTTTTATAATAATTAGCAAACACTTAAGTACATGGTTATAAAACAAAAAACACTTGGAAATAGTATACTGTAATACATCCATTATCCTACCCGCTATATCCTAACCACAGGGTCACGGTGGTCTGCTGGAGCCAATCCCAGCCAACACTGGGCGCATGGCAGGAAACAAACCCCAGGCAGGGCGCCAGCCCACCACAGGGCACACACACACACACCAAGCACACACCAGGGCCAATTTAGAATCGCCAATCCACCTAACCTGCATGTCTTTGGACTGTGGGAGGAAACCCACGCAGACACGGGGAGAACATGCAGACTCCACACAGGGAGGACCCGGGAAACGAACCCTGGTCTCCTTACTGCAAGGCAGCAGCGCTACCCACTGTGCCACTGTGCTGCCCTTGTACACTGTAATATACCTAGTAAATGCTGCTCTAGATTTATTACAATGAGCAAAACATTTGGCGCATGCTGTAAACTAAACCCTAACTTTAACAGACCATTGATGGGGAAGGAATGGCATCTTATTCTGTTTGATGAAATTGACACACCGATTTAATATCACCTTCAGAGTAGTAATTTTTGATATTTGGGCAAAATATGAAAGTGACCTTATGCTTATTTTTAGAGGTGACATTATGCCGCTCTGTTTCCAAGCTGTGATTGGATGAATGATACTCGTTTGGATCATCACCATCCAAATATGTTTCTTCATAAAAGAATGATGAGCTGTGTGTTGTAATATGCCTGTTTAGGCCCCACTGTTATGCTTAGGTGTTAATTAACTGTAGCTCTTTGGTGACTCTGCACCAGTTCTTAACCATAGAATCACCTTTGGCTGAGTGTTGTTTTGAGTACAGTTGGCACTCCGTATCTGCAGGTTCCAGATCCACGGATTTAACCAGCAGAGGATAGAAAATATTTGAGAAAAAAAAAACCCCAGAAAGTTCCAAAAAGAAAGACTTGAATTTGATGCACATTGAGCACTATGCTGAATCCACATGAATAAAGTGAACTGTTGGCACAGCCTGTTGTAGCCTCCCACCATAGGGGTTGAATAAGGAGTAAACGTACAGCTGCCATGTGGCAGCAAATTACTGAGCCACCACACTGCTCTTCATTTGCTGGATTATGTGAATTTCCCCTTGGGATTAATAAAGTATCTATCTATCTATCTATCTATCTATCTATCTATCTATCTATCTATCTATCTATCTATCTATCTATCTATCTATCTATCTATCTATCTGTCTGTCTGTCTGTCTGTCTGTCTGTCTGTCTGTCTGTCTACCTACAAACCACACTGACTCTATTCTGTAGTTCAATCGGCCCCATTCTCCAGCAGTCCTGTATGAAATGAAAGCTCTTTCCTATTTACCTGTCCCTCCTTGGCTTCTGAGTTGTTCCAATTGGCAAGATGCAAAACTGTTTCCATCTTTACACTTCCCACAGTACTGCAGCTCTTAGACAAAACACATACACATATTCCGGAAAATAAAGACACTCAAAATACAGAAGACTAAACAATCGCTAACCTAAAAGTTCAACTGAAATTTGACTTCCTTAAACTGTTGTGCCACCCACACAGCACCAAGCCAATCAACATCCATTAGCATGCAGACACCTGGTCAGGGCACCGATTTTAAACTTAAGTGAGGTAATTGGTACAGTACTATGACATTTTATGTAAGGGACTTAATAACAGAGCCTCCATGGATTTCTGGAACCAATCCACCACTGATACGGACGGCCAAATGTAGTGGCCTATTTCTGATGTATCTGTAACATCGCCTAGTGTTGGAACTCTATTTAATTTATTTTAAAAAAAAAAGCTCTGACTGTGAAGATTTTATCTTTGCTGCATTGCATGTCTATTTAACCAAGGTCTAATAAATTGTAACTTCAGTGTACTTCAATAAAGTGTCATTTTAACTATAAACTTATAAAACACAAAAAAAATGATCACAGGCATCATGCCTATTTTCTGATTCACAGCGGCCGACACGCTTTTTTGCACAGATTAGTAACATTGGAGTGTTTTGCCAAAAGAGAACACTAGGAGATTACTTACATATGTAAACGCGGATTACTGAGAAATCAGGTTTCTGGCTCAACCGGGTTATTCACCTTAAACCGATTTCGTGGGTGCTTGTAAACACACTGATTACTATACACGTGTAGTTTTAGAACTGCATTCAACAAGGCTACAATTCAGCATTTAACACTGTAGTCTACTGTGATTATTTTGGCTGGATTATCTTTTCATAGCATGTTATCAGGTTATTTAAATGAACGTAATCTCCACTTTGAAATGAGTTTTGCTGAAAAGTTTCACAAATAGCTCCAAAGATCCTTCTGCTCTTAACTGAACTATTTCATTTTTAAAAGACTAGGGGGCTCTGCCCTCTGCTCGCTTTGCTCGCCAACCCCTGTGTTTGGTTAATCAGATATACAATTTTAAAAGCTTTTTTTTCCTTTGGAATTGTTTCAGTTTCATTATTTGCACTTTTACTTTAAAGCTTCATTAAAAATTATATTTGGAATGACCTTTTCTTCAAGATCGCATTGAATTTTGATTCCGTTTTTGGAGACACATTGTGACAACGCAACGTATAACTGCCCGTGAGTGAATATTGTTTCTGTTTCTCTAATAAATAATCCGACCTTTTCTAATGTTTGTCCCTGTGATTTGTTAATTGTCATAGCAAAAACTATTCTCACGGGAAACTGTAAACATTTTAATACAAATGGCATATCAAGATCTCCTTTGGTGTCTAATGTTATTCACAGAATATACACATTACCTTTCTTGTCGCCTGTTAAAATTTGCATCACTACTCCGTGATCATAAATATACACCTGACCGAATTGTGTTTTCTTTGAAATTCAACTTGTCGTTGCTTTAACTGTTGCGGGAGCACAGATTCTCGTAGCGTATGGTCCATTATTGTGTAAATCTACGTTTTGTGCATTGAATGATGCGAAGGCGAAAAGAATTTGTTTTCTGCTCTTTTCCTTTTATTTCTTAGCTCGCTTTGTCCTGCTATTTTTTCAATGACACCTGGTCCTGATGATTTCCTTTTGTTTGCGCTAATGCAATCTTTACTATCTTTTTTTTGATACTGTAGCGACTGACATAATAAAGTGTCACACAAGTTTTACTTGAACAATCACCAACTTCGTAACCCCAAACACAACTTTCAAGCACCCTCTCCAACCCCTCATCCCCCGGGTCTCCCCCCCACCGCATCAATCAATACCCCGCTATCAGTCTTCCGTGCTGTACTCTGCCCTCCCTCAATTGGACCGAACAGTCACTTAAAACAAACGCGGCTTCAAACTGGCTGGGATGCTACAATACTTTAGAATTTTACTGCTTTCATATTCTATACTGTTCTCTGCATGTGTAGCGCCCCATCGTTTGTTTGAGCCTTTCGAATTCCACTGCTTTCATAATCTCTTATCTGCCTTATCTTATCTTATCTAACACTTTTGGGTCTCTTTTCTCCACGCTGCTCTTTCTTCTTTGCTTAGTCGTTAACGTTTAATCTAGAACATATTGTCCTTATACACTTTATATGTGCTGAGAGCACAGGATCTGTGTGTGCTACATGACTTTACACGACTGAGTGTTTTGCTGGCCGTGCTCTAATTTGATATTGTTTGCGTCTCGCGGGTCTTTTAAGTGTCTTCTGAGAACTTCCTCGGAGATCACGTCTCATCGCCCTGCTTTTCCTTTCCAGGATTTTTTTTTTTATAATAGAGAGATATACAGCAATAATTAAAAAAATAAGTTTAGTATATGCAAGATAACAGAACATCTTTTAATGGCAAAAAGAAACTAAATACTGCTTTTGTTTCTAATTTAAAGCTTTAACTATTTTTCTGTCTAGTTATTTCCAAGTTGTTTTACAATCACTTTAAGTACAACGTCTTGGCCTTATTGCAATAGCATGAATAGTTTGATTGGGTCAGATACAAAATAAATTTTAAAGGAGTTTGAGAAATTTAAATGATTAACAATCAGAGCTTCTTTTTAGATTGATCTATATTATTTTTATTTCATTTTAGCTTCCTAAAATTAGTTAATCAAAACAATTTGGCAGAGTATATTTTAGACCTCAAACAATATTACAGTATGTAATTACAGTGCAGTAATATTTTATAGTACTTTTAAAGAAAAGAATTAGATGAAATGAAACATTTTATCAGGGTGGCAGTGGTAGCGCTGCTGCTCAGAGTTAGGAGACCCGGTTCGCTTCCGGGTCCTCCCTGTGTGGAGTTTGCATGTTCTCCCGTGTCTCGTGGGTTTCCTCCCACAGTCCAAAGACATGCAGATTAGGTGGATTGGCGGTTCTAATTTGGCCCTACTGGGTGCTTGGTGTGTGGGTGTGTTTGTGTGTGTCCTGCGGTGGGTTGGCACCCTGCCCTGGATTGGTTCCTGCCTTGTGCCCTGTGTTGGCTGGGATTGGCTCCAGCAGACCCCCATGACCCTGTATTCGGATTCAGTGGGTTAGAAACTGGATGGATGGATGGAAACATTTTATCAGGTGCTTAAAATGTAGAAAATCTTCTCAATACAAATAAAAAAGTGATAGTGTGGTATAATAGATAGCCCGGCCACAGATGGACACGACACCAATGTCCAAAACACACGCACGTTTATTACACTATTTACAATAACTATGTACACACTATTGCAGCCCTTGGTCCTTCGGCTGCCTTCAATCCTCTCTCGCAAGCTCTGTCCACTTCCACCCGACTCCGGCTCCCCGAATGGAGTGAGGCGGCCCCTTTTATCCAGCCCCGGATGTGCTCCAGATGCCTGATGATGGACTTCCGGCAGCACTCCCCAGTGTGGCGGAAGTGCTGCCCTTGCACCCGGAAGCACTCCAGGCGTACACCATTCCTGGTCTGTCAGCACTTCCTGGTGTACCGGAAGCGCTGTGCCCCAGGGATCAAGGACTGTCCAGGTGCCCAGGGAAGAGAAGTGCCGCTCTCCCGGTCCTTTCTTCCTCCAGGGTTCCTGGCCGTCTATTACAGTAGTTTACTTTTAATACATTTATTCTTCTTAAGTATTATTTTAATCTTTAAAGTTGTATTTGGTCCTTTATTAATGTAGAAAGGTAAACACTCTTACTTGCAAACTATAGAACCCTAAAAGTATAGTCTTAACACTCTTACTTTCTACCCCACAGTTAACTGGTCCTCAGTCCTGGGCTGGAATGCCCTCAGTAAGCAGTTTGCATCAGGATGGATTTTTAAAGGATAGTTGAAGTGTATGGAGGAATATTTCAGACAAAATGAAATAAATAAATAAATGCGTAAATAAATAAAAGTACTGTGAAATGTGAGCATAAATAAATAAATGTGTCATGAAATGAGAGCCTTAATAAATAAATATGTCATGAATGAGAGCATAAATAAATAAATGTGTCACGAAATATGTTTTTCGTTGCTTATTTATTTATTTCATTTTATCCGTAACATTCCTGCAAACCGTCATGAAATACGGCTTGAAATAAAACTGTCACTTTCACTCGTCAACTTGAGAGGGTGGGCTCTAACACGCCCTCTAGTTACTGATTGGTGAATCGATACCACAAGAATTCATTAGAAAAATGCTTACTACTGCCGATGAAATGGATTCTGGCGAAGATATTACGATTTCAGAGAGAGAATTGAAGATTTATCAGAAGAAATTACAATGTTGGGCCCTTTTAGAACTGAGTATTTGACCCTTGTTTTACGAGTAGAAAGTCAGTTGCATATTCACAGCTACTTTTCAAACAACTGTACAGCTCTGATCAGTGGCAAAGTTGTTCATCCATCCATCCATCCATTTTCTAACCCGCTTGTTCAGTTCAAAATATTAGTTGGAGCTGCTTTGGGCATTCCATGTCAAAGTACCTAAACTAATACAGCCGTTGCAGCTTACTGTATATCAAACTGGCTCATTCGCCTTTGTGATCGCTTTCTCCGATACACCATATAGATCTGCAATCTGACGACTTTTAAACCGCATAACAGAAGGTGTTCTATTGACTCAACTGGAATGTCAAAGGATGGACGTCCAGAGCAGGGAACCGCGCCACCAGAACTGGAGTGTAGTAGAGTTCGCTCCACCTGTTCTTCGATAATTTCAAAATCAGTTTCATCTATATCGAGTCTAAAAGGGCCGCCAACATTGTAATTTCTTCCGATAAATCTTCAATTCTCTCTCTGAAATACGTAATATCTTCGGCAGAATCCATTTCATCGGCAATAGTAAGCATTTTTCTAATTTATCCGTGTGCTATCGATTCACCAATCAGTAACTAGAGGGCTGTTAGAGCCCACCCTCTCAACTTTGACGAGTGAAAGTGACAGTTTTATTTCAAGCCGTATTTCATGACGGTTTGCAGGAATGTTACGGATAAAATGAAATAAATAAATAAGCAACGAAAAACATATTTCGTGACACATTTATTTATTTATGCTCTCATTTCATGACACATTTATTTATTTATGCTCACATTTCACAGTACTTTTTATTTATTTACGCATTTATTTATTTATTTCATTTTGTCCAAAATATTCCTCCATAGAAGTGATGCAAAACAGGCTGGACTCTTCTTTGACCCACATTTGCATGTATAACTGCACCCTCCTTACTGAGTACATATAAACTGAACAGACTGATTTCTAAAATTGTTTGATGTAAAAAAAGAAATGATGCAGTCCCGGTGGTGTGCCCTGCCCTATTTTCAAAGAGCCTTTTTTTTCTTTATCTAGTGGGTTGGTTGGCAGCTGTTTTGAGGTTAAGAAAGGGTGGGTTACACCACACCACTGCAGAAGCTTTGTAATCTGGTCTTAATTAAAATTCAGCATCCTTATGCATAAGTATTGCAAATAACATGAGCCACAAAAGAAAAATCTAATTTAAAAATGTTAATAGATTATATCTGAAGAATATACTTTAACATTTAAAATACATTTTAGATCTGAGATAGCATGTACATGTTTTCAGTGGGTGAAGAAAGAACACATTTTGCCAAAAAACAGGTCAATGTTATACAATGAAGTGAATTTCCTTCTTTATTCTTAACTGTTGTGAATTGTCTTTACATGAAGGTCACTAGCACATTCCATTTTGCAGAAGTGGTGTGTGATTTGGTGACCTCTGCAGACCACAGTGTTAAGGGCCAGTCAAGGGTAACAACATATTCAAGCTGGGGTGGCTGTGTGTTACTCGTATGTTAAGATTTGAAGTCCCATAAAAGAGTAGATTACAGCAACAGAGTGAGGTTATGGTTTCAGTGGGAAACATTCTTTTAAACGTATAATGAGAATACATATTGTATAACACAAAAATTGATCTTCATTATGAAAAGCACCAGGCCCCTGGATCTATAAACGTAAAACTGCAACAATAATCTGTAGTGCTAGCATAAAGTCCCCGACAAAAGTCTTGTCGCTTGTGTACAAATTGACCTGAAGTGCCGCTAAAATATATTTATTTCTAATCAAGATTTTGTTACAAGAAATGGGTCATTTTAATCCCATCAGCTTTTGTAATAATGTTTCAGTGCAAAACGAAACTGACAAAAAGTATTCTAATATTCACAGCTTGGTAAAGCCCATTGAGTCAATTTTTGCAAGACATAAGTGTTGTCGCTTTGTCATATGAGCTTCACCTGTGACTAATAATGGATCAATTAGGTCTCAGGTGTGTATAAAAGAACCCCAGTACACTAGACCTTCACATCAACTGCAACTAGACCTCTGCAAACATGCCTAAGATTCACCCTGAGACTAAAGTGTTGATTATCAAGAGGCTGAAGACCAAATCCACTGCTGATGTGGCAAACACCTTCAATGTGTCTCAGTGTCAAGTTCAGAGGATAAAAAAAAGATTTGAAGAGACTGGAGATGTTTTTGATAAGCCCAGGTCAGGAAGACACCCCGCAAGACAACTGCTCGAGAGGACCGTTTGTTGGCTCAGCCCATTTTCCACTGCAGCAGAGCTCCACAAGACCTGGTCACCTGAAGTGCCTGTGTCAACCAGAACAGTTTGTCGGATTCTGTCTCGAAATGGCCTCCATGGTCGAATCAGTGCCCATAAGCCAGCACTAAACAAAAGACAATTGAAAAACCGTGTGGCATTTGCAAATCCCCATAGCCTGCTAAAAGGTCTGACGCTGGAAAAGTGGCAGAAGGTGGATTTTTCAGATGAATCTTCTGTTGAATTACACCACAGTCACCACAAATATTGCAGGAGACCTACTGGAACCCGCATGGAGCTGAGATTTACCCAGAAAACAATGAAGTTTGGTGGAGGCAAAATCATGGTCTGGGGTTACATCCAGTATGGGAGTATGCTAGGGATCTGCAGGGTGGAAGGCAACATCAATAGTCTAAAATACCAAGAAATCTTAGCTACCTCTTATATTCCCAACAATAAAAAAGGCCAAATTCTGCAGCAGGATGGTGCTCCATCACATACTTCCATCTCCACATCAAAGTTCCTTAAAGCGAAGAAGATCAAGATGCTCCAGGATTGGCCAGCCCAGTCACCAGACATGAACATCATTGAGCATATGTGGGGTAGGATGAAAGAGGAAGCATGGAAGACGAAACCAAAGAATATTGATGAACTCTGGGAGGCATGCAAGACTGTTTTCTTTGCTATTCCTGATGACGTCATCAATAAACTGTATGAATCCTTTCCAAACCGCATGGATGCTGTCCTTCAAACTCATGGAAGTCAAACAAGATATTAAATTTGGATCTCACAGCACCACTACTTAATTTGCTGACATATTTTTGGATTTGCAGTAAAGTTGTTCATTTTCTGTATAGGCGACAAAACTTTTGTCTTTCCCAAATTTGACCTTTTTGTCTTGATTAAATGATACATTTTTTTCAGTGAAACTAATTTATCTCAGTGCATTAAACATCATTTGGGAGGGTTTTAGCTTTTCATATGAGCTATTTCTAACACCAGTTGATTAATTAAAAGTCAGGTTAATAGCAGGGCAAAATAGAGAAGCGACAAGACTTTTGTCAGGGACTGTACAGTAAGTGCACAATTTCATGGGATGACATTCTTTTAAATTTACTCATGTGAAAAGGTATAGTTGTGCTTGAAAGTTTGTGAACCCTTTAGACTTTTCTATATTTCTGCATAAATATGACCTAAAACATCATCAGATGTTCACTCAAGTCCTAAAAGTAGATAAAGAGAAACCAGTTAAATAAATGAGACAAAAATATTATACTTGGTCATTTATTTATTAAGGAAAATGATCGAATATTACATATTTGTGAGTGGCAAAAGTATGTGAACCTTTGCTTTCAGTATCTGGTGTGACCCCACAATAACTACAACTAAATGTTTCCGGTAACTTCTGATCATTTCTGCACACCGGCTTGGAGGACTTTGAGCCCATTCCTCCGTACAGAACAGCTTCAACTCTGGGATGTTGGTGGGTTTCCTCACATGAACTGCTCGCTTCAGGTCCTTCCACAACATTGGATTAAGGTCAGGACTTTGACTTGGCCATTCCAAAACATTCACTTTATTCTTCTTTAACCATTCTTTGGTAGAACGACTTGTGTGCTTAGGGTCGTTGTCTTGCTGCATGACCCACCTTCTCTTGAGATTCAGTTCATGGACAGATGTCCTGACATTTTCCTTTAGAATTCTCTGATATAATTCAGAATTCATTGTTCCATCAATGAAGGCAAGCCGTCCTGGCCCAGATGCAGCAAAACAGGCCCAAACCATGATACTACCACCACCATGTTTCACAGATGGGATAAGGTTCTTATGCTGGAATGCAGTGTTTTCCTTTCTCCAAACATAACGCTTTTCATTTAAACCAGAAAGTTCTATTTCGGTCTCATCACATCCATCCACAAAACATTCTTCCAATAGCCTTCTGGTTTGTCCATGTGATCTTTAGCAAACTGCAGACGAGCAGCAATGTTTTTTTTGGAGAGCAGTGGCTTTCTCCTTGCAACCCTGCCATGCACACCATTGTTGTTCAGTGTTCTCCTGATGGTGGACTCATGAACATGAACATTAGCCAATGTGAGAGAGGCCTTCAGTTGCTTAAAAGTTACCTTGAGGTCCTTTGTGACCTCGTCGACTATTACACGTGTGCCTTGCTCTTGGAGTGATCTTTGTTGGTCGACCACTCCTGGGCAGGGTAACAATGGTCTTGAATTTCCTCCATTTGTACACAATCTGTCTGACTGTGGATTGGTGGAGTCCAAACTCTTTAGAGATGGTTTTGTAACCTTTTCCAGCCTGATGAGCATCAACAACTCTTTTGTGAGGTCCTCAGAAATCTCCTTTGTTTGTGCCATGATACACTTCCACAAACATGTGATGTGAAGAGCGGACTTTGATAGATCCTGTTCTTTAAATAACACAGGGTGCCCACTCACAGCTGATTGGCATCCCATTGATTAAAAACAATGGACTCGAATTTCACCTTCAAACTAACTGATCATCCTAGAGGTTCACATACTTTTACCACTCACAAATATGTAATATTCGATCATTTTCCTCAATTAATAAATGACCAAGTATAATATTTTTGTCTTATTTGTTTAACTGGTTTCTCTTTATTTACTTTTAGGACTTGAGTGAAAATCTGATGATGTTTTAGGTCATATGTATGCGGAAATATAGAAAAGTCTAAAGGGTTCACAAACTTTCAAGCACAACTGTAAATGCGACCCATGGAAACTGTTGACTTTTTCAATATGCCTGAACAGGCAAACATAAGATCTTCATGCAGACACTGCCTACAGATCAAGATACTGTATACTTGGACAAATGACACATAAAATTGACATGGTGTATTCATTCTCGTAATCTAAATTTAAAAAATGCTAAATTGTCACTCTGAAAAGTAGGTACGTCCCTACATTTATCACCAATTCAAATCCATTAAATTAGAATCGGGTGTTCCAGATTAGGTGCCAATGATTAGAACCTCCTTTGGGAGTATGCAGATGTACCCAGTGTTACGTAATCTACAGATATCTCAGGCCTGGTATTCTCTTTGCTGTTTACTTATGTGGTGTCATCATGCCAAGAACAAAAGAGCTTTCAGAAAGGCCCTCAAAAGGAAAGTTTTAGAAGCCCATGAGTCTGGCTAGCAATTGATAAAGAACACCAAATTATTTGGAATCGATCATTCAACTGTAAGGAAAATCACTTGCAAGTTTCATAGATTTCAAAGCACTGCTAATTTGTACAGGACTGGCTAGCCCAGCAAATTCAGCTCAATTGCTAACCATTTGATACCAAATGAGGTCTCCAAGATCCCTAAAATTTCATTGTAGGATCTGCAGGTAAATATTGCAAAGGCTGATGTCAAAGTGCATGCACCTACAATAAGAAAGAGAATACTCAAGTTTGAACTGCCTGTGAGCTGTGCCAGGAAAAAGCCTCAAGACTACAGTTTGGTATTTAAACATATAGGCAATGCCAAGTTCTTTTGGAAGAGTGAACTCTGGACAGACAAATCAAGGGTAGAGTAGTTTGGCCTCAGTAACAGTAGACATGTTTGGCGCAAACTGAAGGACGCATTTCAATAAGCATGGTGGTGGAAATGTTACGGTTTGGTGTTGCTTTACTGCCTCAAAGCCTGGGCAGCTTACAGTCATGGACTTAACTATAAATTCTGTGACATATCAAAGTGTGCTTATGGGGAATGTGAGGCCATCCCTCCAAAAGTTGATGTTCATCACCTGTCAACACGATAATGATGTGAAGCACATCAGTAAATCCACCATTGAATGGCACACAAAGAAGAAATATGAAGTTATGGAGTGGCCTCATCAAACCCCAAATTTGTCCCATTGAAATGTTGTGGGGGGATTTGAAATGGGCAGTATGTGCAAGAAAACCCACAAACATATTACAGCTGAAGGAATGGAGGAAATGGTCCAAAATTTCACGTAATCAATGTCAAGGAGTGGTGGGCAGTTATGAAAAATGTCCTCAAGAAGACATTTCTGCTATAGGAGACAATGCCAGCTTCTAAGGACAAGGGTGGATGTACTTTTTTCTCGAAAGACCTTTACTTCTTTTGATATTTTTTGTTGAATAGATAATTGAAACAACACATTTTTCTTGTACATATAGTCAGGTATATCGGCTATATTTGTGGGCATCTGCTGTTCGGTAGTTTTAAATATGTTGATGTAGTCATCCGTTTCTATAAGGTGCACTTACTGTATTTTTTTCAACTTGGTATTTATGGCCCTCTCAGTAATTCTAGAAGTACCTAGTTATGTACTGTAAATGTAAAGAAAAATGATTTCTCTAGGTGGCAGTATAGGTACTGAATATTAGCCTATTTGTATACGTTAGGAATGTGCACTTTTTCTTTAAAGGCTTAAACATCTTTTTCAATGACTAATGTGCTACACATATTTCTTGGGAATAACAGTATAAACAAGACATACAGTAGTAAAGAAAAAAAATGCTTGCTTTGGCATATTAAGCTTAGTTAAGAGTGTTTTTTGTTGAAAAGATTAAATAACTCTCAATTCCTTTTGTTAGAATGATAAAAAAAACACACACACAAGTAGAAGTGCTCTATGTGGAATTATAAAATTTCAACGTTTTGCATACCATAGGAGGGAGTAAGTTTCTTATATGCTCATCATATCACTCTGTTTAATCTATGGACTTCTTTTTCATTTCATTTATAACAGGCTGTTATTGTATGGTAACTCACTGAAATGTTTTAACAGATTAAGAACGTTTTTGCACCGGAAATGGAGCAGAATTAAAGTTTCAGTGCACACCAATAATGCAGGAAAAATGAATAAATAACATTTAAAGTATTTATTTGTTTCTGATTTCATATGCAAAATGAGAGCACAGTGTAGTGAGTGAAACTAGCAATTGTTTAATTTCAGTAAATCAATTCAAAATATGAGATGTTGAGGTCAAAGTAAGGAGTATTAAAACTTTACCACATTTCATTTTAATTTTTAATAGCACATGTTCTGACAATCACCGCCTATACAGTCATATGAAAAAGTTTGGGAACCCCTCTCAGCCTGCATAATAATTGAGTCTCCTTTCAACAAAAAAGATAACAGTGGTATGTCTTTCATTTCCTAGGAACATCAGAGTACTGCGGTGTTTTCTGAACAAGAATTTTTAGTGATGTAGTATTTAGTTGTATGAAATTAAATCAAATGTGAAAAACTGGCTGTGCACAAATGTGGGTCCCCTTGTCATTTTGCTGATCTAAATGCCTGTCACTGCTCAATGCTGATTACGTGTGACACCAAATTGGTTAGATTAGCTTGTTAAGCCTTGAACTTCATAGACAGGTGTGTCCAATCATGAGTGGTAAAAAGTATCTAAGGTGGTCAATTGCAAGTTGTGCTTCCTTCCCTTTGACTCTCCTCTGAAGAGTGACAGACAGCATGGGATTCTCAAAGCAACTCTCAAAAGATCTGAAAACAAAGATTGTTGAGTCTCCTGGTTTAGGGGAAGGCTACAAAAAGCCATCTCAGAGGTTTAAACTGTCAGTTTCAACTGTAAAGGAATGGAATCAGGAAATGGAAGGCCACAGGCACAGTTGCTGTTAAACCAACTCAGCTCTGGCAGGCCAAGAAAAATACAGGAGTGGCATATGCACAGGATTGTGAGAATAGTTACAGACAACCCATAGATCACCTCCAAAGACCTGCAAGAACATCTCGCTGCAGATGGTGTATCTGTACATCATTCTACAATTCAGCGTAATTTGCACCAAGAAAATCTGTATGGCAGGGTGATAAGAAAGAAGCCCTTTCTGCACTCACGCCACAAACAGAGTCACTTGTTGTATGCCAATGCTCATTTAGACAAGCCAGATTCATTTTGGAACAAAGTGCTTTGGACTGATGAGACAGAAATTGAGTTATTTGGTCAGAACAAAAAGCGCTTTGCATGGCGTAAGAAGAACACCGCATTCCAAGATAAACACCTGCTACCTGCTGTCAAATTTGGTGGTGGTTCCATCATGCTGTGGGGTGGGCAGTGTGGCTAGTTCAGGGATTGGGGGCCCTTGTTAAAGTCAAAGGTCAGATGAATTCAACCCAATATCAACAAATTCTTCAGGATAATGTTCAGCATCAGTCACAAAGTTGAAGTTACGCAGGGGTTGGATATTCAGACAAGACGATGACCCAAAACACAATTCTAAATCTACAAAGGCACAGCAATGCAGAGAATTCACTCGAGCTCCATATGCGCAAAGCATACAATTATACAACTGAAAATTATATATCGAGCACATCTGTCTCGACTAAAACTCTCCAAAATGTTTCCAGGGTAGATCCACCCTGCGAACGCTGCAGCCAAGTCCCAGCCTCACTGGGTCACATGGTCTGGGCCTGCACCAAATTAACATTATTCTGGACCAAAATTTTTAATTACCTCTCAGACAGTCTTGGTCTCACAATCCCTCCTAACCCATTAACAGCTGTGTTTGGGGTTCTTGCAGATGGGTTTAAAGTGGAGAAAGACAAACAAACTGCGATCGCATTCACTACACTGTTGGCACGCAGACTTATTCTGATAAACTGAAAGAACCAAAACTCTCCTCTTTTAAGTCAGTGGGAAACCGATGTGTTATATTATTTGAAATTGGAAAAAATCAAACACTCAGTTAGATGATCCGTACAGACTTTTTTCAAAACATGGCAGGATCTAATCAGTAATATTCTAAAATAAGCTCATAAAGCACAGAGAATTTATTAATTTAAGTATACTGTATTTACAAGCCTTAAATTTCATGCCGTTCGGCTTGCTCTTTCTCTCACGGGTGGGGATCGATTTGTTCTTAACTTAATTTTTATTTTTGTATAAACTTGATTGATTTGTATGGATTGTAATAACATTAATATAAAGGAACAAAAAAAAAAAAATCTATGGGATGATTTGAAGCAGGCTGTCCATGCAAGGCAGCCATCAAGTTTAACTGAACCGGAGAGATTTTATATGGAAGAATGGTCAGAAATACCTCCATCCAGAATCCAGACACTCATCAAAGGCTAAAGGAGGACAGCGTCCAGAGGCTGTTAGATTTACAAAAGGAGGCTCAACTAAGTATTGATGTCATATCTCTGTTGGGGTGCCCAGATTTATGCACCTGTCTAAATTTGTTATGATGCATATTGCATATTTTCTGTTAAGCCAATAAACGTTTTCCATAAGGCATGTCAGATATTAAAAGGAAGTTGCTATTTTGAAAGCTCGCCAATGATGAACAAAACTCGAAAGAATTAAGAGGGGTTCCCAAACCTTTTCATATGACTGTACCCTCTTAGCTTTCTTACCATATTATTACTGTGGTTTACTTTTATGAATTTAAACCACTTTTACTGCAAATTAAAAGGCCCATCTTAAATGTGCAGTATCCTATTTTTTTGGTTGAAACTTGGCAACCTAATGTGAAAAGCTACTAAAAATAAGTGTGAAGGTCTAAGAATCAAATGAGCCTTTTTAATATTTCCCCATGACCTTAACTTTGTAGAATTGTTTTGAAAGGTATTTAAACCGTTATATAATTGTGTTGCCTTCATGTTTTATTAATTTGGAACTATTAGAATTATTATAGATGTGTTAGGCTCTAGCAGCACAAAAATGGCGAGAGGGCCATGAGAAGAAACTCAAATGAGATCCAGAGTCAATCAAAATGCCATGTAGAGGGAGAAGAAAACATCAAACTTTGATTAGTCGTGAAGGGGAACACAAAGAATCTTTATAAATAAAAGACTTATTAATCAAAAAATAATCTTCTTAAAAAAAGTTTCATGGAGCGCAAAAGGCAGAACAAGAGTTGCCTGAAGCAGCACACAAATCCCAATACAAAATCTGAAAGAAATCTGAAAACAGAGGCAAAAGGACACAAAATCCAAGGATCTTTAAAGTATAGTAATAAACACAAGAACTCACCAACACCGCTAGCACATTCAATGAACTGCAAGAGACTGCTTGTTTCCTGAGCCTGTCTTGGGTTCAGGGCAGTCCCTTGGCAGAAATGGTCAGGTGGCCCAGCCTTTTGGGAAAACCACTTGCAATGTACATGGAACATGGCAACACTGGCATAGGCACACAGAAATAATGTTATACACACAACTCATAACAAAACACAGAATTATGCAAATAAATTGAAAAAGTAATAATATTCACATAGGCCAAAGAATCAAAAATGTACAAAAAGGGCATAAAACAGGAGTTTGAAGCACAGCTGGAATTCTGGCGGAAAAAGAATGAAATGCATTTTCTTACATTGACTTCCAAAAAAAAAAACACAAAGTACACAGATACTTAAAATTATATAAAAATATAAACCATTTGCTGTGACTGCTTTTCCTGAGAAACAACATTGTTATACAGTAGAGCTTTTCATTGTAAGCATGAATGTGTATTATCTTTGTATATAATACACTACCGTGGCTGTTCGTTTGTCTGTCAAGGATTTTAAATCACCTGTCGCTCGCAAACCGTTTGAACTATTGACCTGAAATTTGGTACTCATATACTACCTGATGTCTACTATCTGCTTTCGGGTCGGAACAGGTACATCATTTTAATAAATGCTATTGTTGACCGACTGTAACCAAGTGCTCTGCCAATGAATGATGGAGTTTCACCTCTCTCTGACCTTTTTATTATTTCTACTTTATTTTCAATGGTGATGGTTTTTCTCTTCTTTACTGTATCACCAGCACTTGCATCAGATTTGTGTTTCATAGACATTCTTGAAGGGTGAAGACAAAAGGTTAAGATGAGCTCTTCTGCACAGCACTGTACACGCTGTCACAGCAGGAAGGCACCCGTCGTCAACATGTCTGATGTACTGACAAGAGACGACTTCCTGCTATGTGCGTAACAGTACAAGCAAGCTTGCTATTGAGAATGACTTGGGGCGGCGAGGGGAGGTTCATCACTCGCCCTCCACACAGTCACCTCCACTACAGTATGCTGCCTGCAGCGTCCGCCCACCGAGAACGAACACGGTGCAGCGAAAGGTGTGTAGTGAATCGCCCATCACCACCCCCATTCAACAGGCAGCCAACCGAGGCACACTACAATGCTACTCCCCGCCGCCCCATTCACCCTCAATGGCCTCCATTCACCCACAACTGGGTCACCGCTTGAAGCATCACGAGCCGCCCACCGAGAATGAACGGGGAAGCCATTTGTGGTGGGCGGGCAGTGAAATCGCTTGCCGCCGGGAGCCGCCCGAGGGACACTACACTGCGCGAGCAGCGAAATCGCCCCCCCCTCCAGCCACCGCTTGCAGCGTCCCAAGACCAAAGATGACAGACCGGCAGTTACTGAGGCGCATGCAATCGTAGCCGTGGCCCCGTTCGCAAGTTGTAGGTCGGATGTCCGTAACCTGTATATTACTTGTATTCAGTTTGAGACTTTTACATGGCCCTTGTCACTGTATGTTTTTATATTTTGTGCGTTGGTTTGTGATTAGGGTTTGCTATAAAGAGGGATACTGCTCTGGCTGCTCTTATTATATTTCTGCCAGGGTTCCTCCCCTGGCTACGGTTCAGATGCTTTCTTTATATTTATTTTGCTCATATTTTATGTTAACAGCACTGATTATTTAGTTTCTTTATGTCAATGTGTATTCTGTTTTGTTTTGCACTCTGTTCTCTGAAACTGGTTGGAACGAAACCGAATGGAGTTTGAGGCCCCATCTTAATTGGACATTTGTCGGCTTACTTCACATCTCATTTCTGAAAATATGAAGCAATTCAGAGAACTGAATCATAAAAAAGAAAACATTTAAACTGGTGGGAAAAGAAGTCAGCTATTAGTAAAAACTGGTCACTAATTAAGAAAAGGGTTAGAATGAAAACCTGAAGCCACAGTAGCACTGTAGTGGTCTCATTCAGAAAACTTTGCGTGGATTCAAGCGGGAAGAGGTGCACATACCAAAACAAAAAATGAAAATGCACACAGCAACAAAAATTAGATATGCAGATTTCTTTTTATAAATCACAATCACCGTGTAAATATACGTGAGTGCACCTTGAACATTGCCACGAACCATTCGTATATGGAGCATGATAACCAGCCTCATACATATCCAGCTATGATGCTGCAGAACTACATTTCCTAGAAGAGCAGCCTTTCCCTCTGATGAGTTGGGACCGCATCAGCAAGATCAAAGAGTATCTGGTTGTGCTTTACAACAGAGTGCACAAGATCATGCGTACCATTGTAGTGCCTCTCCCCTGTCCTGTGGGGAGACCAGGAATGGTTTTAGGTTCCATCACCTGAGCGGGTAGCTGATATCAGGTGGCACATGTAATGATGTGATTGCTGTTACAATGAAAAGTGTAGACCATATTTAACACTGTGGGTACAGCAAGTTACCTTCACGCCATCCACCACATACAGTACCACCACACACCTGTAAAAATTACTTTGCCTCAAAATAAATAAACCATGTCTTGATCCAGGTCACTGAGACATGACAAGTCATCCAAGATGTGGCTGATAAATGTGCATTAATGGAATGTAACAGCTTACAGTTAATAAAAGCAGCTTCATTTTCGCTAGGTGCTCTTATTGCAGTTTGAGTTCAGTAAAATGCTCTGATTACGTTAGGAGAGCTGCAAATTGCCTTTTTATGTTGGCAAAATCAA